>NC_091118.1:94458615-94761740 GCF_040183065.1 Periplaneta americana | reverse complement strand
GCCGTTTTTTGTAACAGAAAATGACCAAGTAATATGTAATAGTAAATAAAATATTTGAACAGGTTAATGTGTTCAGTTAATGGAATGGCTGTTATCAAATACAGCTAAAACTGTTTCTGAGGCTAATATAATTGAAGTAACACCATTATGATTCACCGGTGAGTAAAATGTTTTCTTTATCAATAGTAGCGGTAGCAGGGCAGTCCCTTCTCTACCCCCTACCTCTATTTGTCACGTGTTTGTTGATAGCGTGCGGACTGTTAGAAGTGGAGTGGGTGAAATTCTTTACAGGGCCGGATTTACCAGTCACCAACAATACGAATACTACTACTACTACTACTACGAATACTACTACAACTACTAGACCTACTACTACTACTACTGAGAATACTACTACTACTAATACGAATACTACTACTACTACGAATGCTACTACTACTACGAATACTCCTACAACTACTACTACTACGAATACTACTACTACTAGGACGAATACTACTACTACTACTACTCTAATACGAATACTACTACTACTGAGAATACTACTACTACTAATACGAATACTATCCCAGGTGGTGACAGGATTTTTTCTCGTTGCCAAACTTTCAGAACGGCCCCGAGGTTCACTCAGCCTCCTATAAAATTGAGTACCGGGTTCTTCCCGGGGGTAAAAGGCGGTCAGAGCGTGGTGCTGACCACACCACCTCATTCTAGTGCCGAGGTCATGGAAAGCATGGTGCTCTACCTCCATGCCCCTCAAGTGCCTTCATGGCATGTTACGGGGATACCTTTACCTTTACCTTTTACTAATACTACTACTACTACTACTACTACGAATACTACTACTACTAATACGAATACTACTACTACTACTACTACTACTACGAATACTCCTACAACAACTACTACTACTACTGAGAATACTACTACTACTAATACGAATACTACTACTACTACGAATACTACTGCTACTATTACTACTAATACTGCTACTACTACTATTACTACGAATACTACTACTACTACGAATACTACTACTACTATTACGAATTCTGCTACTACTAATACTACTACTACTACCAATACTACTACTACTACTACTACTACTACTACGAATACTACTACAACTACTACTACGAATAGAACTAATACTACTACTGCGAATACAACTAATACTACTACTGCGAATAGTACTACTACTACGAATACTACCACTACCACTACTAATACTACTACTAGTACCACTACTAATACTACTACTATTACTACGAATACTATTACTACTACGAATACTACTACTACTACTTCTATGAATACTATTACTACTACGAATACTACTACTACTCTTACTAAGAATACTACTACTACTACGAATACTACTACTACTACGAATACTACTACTTCTACGAAAAATACTATTACTATTACTACTACGAATACTATTACTACTACTACGAATACTACTACTTCTATTGCTACTGCTACTTTGAGTACTATTACTACTACGAATACTACTACTAATATTAATACTATTACTACAATTGTACTAACACTGCCACCGCCAACATCACTTCTACTAAACTACTACTGCGACAACCACCGTCACAGCCACCAAAACCGCCACTAATACTACTACTACAATTACTACTGCTACTACGAATAGTACTGCTACTATTGCTACTACTACTACTAAAATGAATATTAATACTACTACTGCTGCTACTAATACTATAACTACTAATACTACTATTACGAATACCGCTACTATTACTGCTACGAATACTACTACTACTACTACTACCACGAATACTACGAATAATACTACAACTGTGAATACTACAACTACGAATAATACTTCTACTACCACAACTACTACTGCTACTACTACTGCTACTACGAATACTAATACAATTACTACTACTGCTAGTACTACTACCACTACTAATACTACTATTACGAATACCACTACTAATACTGCTACTACTACTACGAATACTACGAATACTACAACTAATACGAATAGTACGAATACTGCTACTACAACTACTACGATCACTACTATTACTACTACTACTACTACTACTACTACTAGGAATACGACTATTTCTACTACTACTACTACTACTACCAGTACTACTCTTACTATTACTACTGCCACTAATACCACTACTAATACTACTACTGCTACGTATACTACTACTACTACTACTACTACTACTTCTACTACTACAACCAATACTACTATTACTATTACTACTACGAATACTACAACTACTACTACTACCATTACCAAGGCCACCGCTACATCTACTACTATTACTATTAGTACTTCCTTTACTACAACTAGTACCAACGTCACCGCACCGCTACTACTACTACTACTACTACTGTTACCAAAGCCACCGCCACCGCTACTGCTACTATAAATACTACTACCGTTACTAGAACTATTACTAACGCCACCGCTACTACTTCTAGCGTTACTACAACTATTACCAACGCCACCGCCGCCGCTACTACTACTACTACTACTACTACTACTACTACTACTACTACTACTACTACTACTACTACTACTAGACTACTGCGAAGTAACTGTAGTCTTACAGATCTCATGTTATATAGTTTTAAAATAAGATCGAGTTAGTTAAATTTTATGAGAATTTCGGTGTTTTTGTTTAACAATCAATAATTATCATTCTTCTACTACTAGACCGTACCACGTCTATTATTGTCTTCATCATGATCATTATCATGAAGTTGAATGGAGGATCATCTGAAATATATGGCGAAGAGTGATTATATTTTGTAGCTTCGGTTAACTTGTAGATGTTTATATATCGTAATGGAGTTTCAAAATTTTTATGTACAATAGATTAAGATTATTTTCGTCACAAAACAAAATTTGCTTTTAAGTATACATTAATATACTTTATTCAACATAAACGTAACATTGTAAATTAAATGTTCATGTAATTAATATTAGGTCTATTCGTATTACTTACATTTGTTGTGCTCTCAATTTCGTGCAATTTCATCTGTATGATTTCTTATTTTCCTCCCACGTCTTTATTTGTAAACAGGTTTGTTTGATGTAGGCTTACACTTTCGTCTGTGGTTCGTTCAATTTCGATGGATGTTTTTGAAAATAACAGGTTTTGAATGTAACGCAGCCAGAATTGAATTAATGATTTCCGCACTTTTCACATAGAGACGCTGTATGCTGTCAGTATGTCATTGTGATGACGTCGAACACCAAGTTCAGTTCTTTTTTACCTAATTATGATTTTGTCAGGAGAAGAATAAGTATTGTCTTTGATTGTGGATCCGACAGTTTACTTTGTATGGTCTAACGTTTGATTTGAAAACGTCAAGGCGATGTGAAGTTAAGTGACATTCCTGAAGCGGCTTTCAGAGTAATAAGTGCCTTGTTTAAGCAACAACCTTTGAGCAAAGTGAATGTTTAATGTTAAAGTGGTTTATGTTTTAACACCTTGTGAATATTTGAAATAAATTTCTTTCGATAAGACGTTTTCTGTATTTACTTACTTCTTTCTTTTAAGCATAAATTAGTTCAAAATTTCTTAATATATTTTTAGCTTACCGTAAATAATGCTCTTTGTGGGTGAGTTCTATTAAATTGTTGTGCTTTCATCAGTAGTGTTTCAGTAAGTTGGGTATAGTCGTTCCACGGTGCGCCGTAGGAGACTGGTCTTCACTTCGCTCGCTTTGAGATGAGATGGTAAGAGATTTGTTGGTATGCCACAGAGGAACCGGAGCTTTCGGAGGAAACCCTCTCTTACCTGGACTGCGGGGTTACGCCTGCGGTACGCCGGAGATCGAACCTGGGACCACAGAACTGAGTCCAACGCTTCAGCGACTGGACCATCGTGGCAGCATTATATAAAGTGTTTTACTATATTGTTAATAATTTGCGAATGAAGTATAATATTTTGTTCATTTATTGAATTATGTGATTTTCATCTTGCAATACTATTTTTATTAATTTAGGTATATTGGACGCGTTGCTATTTTAGTTCCCTTCCCGTATAATATAATTCTTTCAACTTAATGTGCAGAATTCAAAAGCCACCACACTGAGGATTCTGATTTATGAAGGAAGAGTAAATGTAAGTGAAGGAAAAATGGAGATTGTTCACAAATGGAATTAATAGAAACCAAGCATCTTAGGTGTATTCACTAATGCAATGTTTTTTGTTTTGTTTTGTTTCTTTTGTTTCAGGCCCCGCTCATATCCTGTGCCTCATCGTGGCGAGCGGGTGAAACAAAGAATGATGCATGCATGACAGTTTTATTAATCGCTGAATTTATTTTTGTAATTTTCCTTGACCAGTCTTCTTCAGAAGGCTTGTTATCGAGTATTTAAATTAGTTCATGTTCACAGCAAATTTCTAAATTGCCACTTTCATAAAATTTCTTAGTAAAACGTTAATAATTCCCACTAAACACACAATAAATACTGTAAAATATAAGGTTAATGCGTCCTTCTTTGGCCAAACAGGATAACTGCAACTTGTGGTACATACATAAATTTTGAACTGTGTTGATCGGAGACTCATTAAGGTAAGTTAGAAAATACAAATTTACATCTTCAGATTTTAAATATAAATGCATGATTGATTATAATTTTTGCCCTACATAATTAACTTGAAGTTATTTTTGCAGAAGGAATATTCATCGGAGATCACAAGAAACACCTTCATAATGAAGTCTTCTTTTCATTGGTGTCAATGCGTTGTTTTATGAGCGAGTTCATTCGTACATCGATGTGTCCGCCAGTCATCTTTAAAAGTACTGTAGATACAGTTCGGAAAAAAGGACCCGCCTGAATGTTCTAAGTGCCAGATACAACGCATTGCACATGCTCAGTGCTCCAAAGCAGTAGAATGTATAATGTTTTATTTTCGCTGGCAGAGTTAAGTCCACAAGGCCTTCTCTTCCACTCAACCAGCCTTGATCAATACGATAGTGGCACATAATTAAGTTATGAATATTTACAATACACTAAAGGTTGTCCAATATTTTTCTTCAACAGTTGTACATACAAGATCTCTTTGGCCAAGGTGATATGACTGAGAGGCACGTAGTCTTTTGTGCTATTTCACTTCATTTTCATTCAGTGTTCTGCCCAAGGGCAGGTCTTTCACTGCAAACCCAGCTTTCTCCAATCTTAGCTATTTTCTGCCTTCCTCTTTGTCTCCTCTTATGATCCATATATCTTAATGTCGTCTATCATCTGATATCTTTTTCTGCCCCGAACTCTTTCCCGTTCACCATTTCTTCCAGTGCATCCTTCAGTAGGCAGTTTCTTCTGAGCCAGTGATCCAATCAATTCCTTGTTCTCTTCCTGATCAGTTTCAGCATCATTCTTACGAAAATTATAATTACAAATTATTGTTTTTTTTATATTACTTTCTTGTGCTAAGGCTGTGAACAATTGGACCACATATTTGGTTACCACCCGGCTGCACATGTTAGTCGTTCTGCTCCACTGACACCGAGAGGCGCTCTATTTTCTATTACTTTTCACTCGGTAGAGATATAGTCCAAGGTCACACAACTTAACAGTTTTGGTACCAACTTCCTAGATCTAGTGATAAATATGAGACATGTTGTGTTCATTTCTTTGTGTAACAAATATTGTGTTAATTGATTAGTTATCTGCATTCTTGTTTGTACCACTAGTTCTTCCCATGTATCTAAATCGCTATATAATTTGGTTGATTGGAAACGATTCATTTCATTTTTCATTTCATTTTATTTATTGTATTTCATACTTCTTACATAGCATTGAAGCTTTAAGATGTGGAACAAGTCAAGATTTCACAAGAATACAATTTTTTTGACGACATGAAGTGAAGTCGAGGATTCACCATAGATTACGTGGTATTTGCCTTATGGCTGGGGAAAACCTCGGAAAAAACTCAACCAGGTAATCATCCCAAACTGGAATCTAATCCAAGCTTGAGCGCAGCTCCGGATCAGCAGGCTAGAGAGTCTGCCGACTGAGCTACATTGGTGGCTCTACAAAAAATATATACAGTACATAGCAATCACACGATTCAGTTTACAAACCTAAACAATTATTCATCAGTTGAACTAAAAAACATAATACATAGCAAGTAAATTAATGCAATTTAAAAACATAAACAATTCAATTAGTCAAGTACAAACAATTCATCAGTTGAGCTCTACAAAAATATAGAATACATAGTAAACAGATCATGTGAATTTACAGTTTATCGTAACCGAAAACCAGCGTGGCAAAAACTTTCTATTAAATTATTTAACGAGACTTTTAATGTAACTGAATGGATGGATGAATGAAATGAGTTATTAATTAAGCGGTTAAGAAATAAGGAAACATGTAAGTAAGGAAATATGTAAGTGAAGAAGGAAGCGTGAAAGCAAGCCAATAAAAGTGGTTGGTCGTTACTCATTAGGATTCGAACTATTTTTAACTTAAAGTCTAGGAATGAGATAATGACACAAAACTGATGTTATTAGGAATAGTAAATCTTATTACTTAGGCCCTAATTTTGACTTTATATTTTTGAAAACATCAATTTTAGAACATGCACTCGAAAAGGAAGTTCCAAAGGTATCTAGACAGTCAAACATCGATATTATAATTCTATATAAATACTTTTAATTTCAAAACAAACATTCAAATCAGCTTCCTGTAAAACTGTGAAATTTTCGGTTACCTAGTTGTAGTATTGAGGTAGCGGTATTAATGTAGGAGATCACACGAAAAACTTCATAGTGAAGTCTCCTTTACTTTGGTGTCAATTCGGTCTGCCTGGACTTCGTTAAATAGACTGCGTTGTTATTGAGCGGTATCAAATGTTATTGAATTTGTATTTTGTATTGGTGCGCATGCATATAGTCTACTTACCACATGGCAAAATCTGGATAAATTGAGCTATGTCTACTATCCGATTATGAACTAAACTCATTCACGTAATATGAGGTAATATGAGGCCTATAAAAAGAAATATACACATTTTTTCAATTAACCGAGTTTCAAACTCCGATACTATGACCACAGTATAAAGAAGATACAGTACTAGAGACAACTTTTGTCGGCACCTTTGATGTTATTGGTACTAGGATGAAGCTCAGGGAGGTTTAGTTCTCAATGAATCCAACCATGTCGCTAGTATCGGCAGAGCTAACAGCTGATTTTAGTGATCAGCTGTTCAGACATGCTAAACTTTCAGATGAAACTTTGTATTAACTGTTGTAATTACTCCTTTGTTCTGTAGTGATATTTGTGTCTTATTATGTAGGTCTAATGAAAATTCACTTTTTCTTTTCAAAATACATATAAAATTGCAGTGTTTATGATTGAAGTAAAACATACTATTAGCGAGGTGCTTACCGTTTTGTTCTGTTTATTCATATCCATTGCATTTCATCTTGGATCACAATATGTTGTAAAATACATACATCAGGGAAACATTTAATAAATAAACAAAAATTCGAGGTAACCTGTTATAATTAAAAATGTGTTCACTATATATCCTATGTAGGCTACTAATTGTAGGCCTAACTACCTAAGTGCACAAAGAGAGCCTAATAATTATCTACTGCAACTTTTATCACATAACTACGTAATCCTTAAATCATTATGGAGTGCTACACTTGGAGGACAATGCTTAACTGGCAACAGTTAAATCCCGGTAACTTTTTTCACTTTTCCTTTGTTGTAATAAGGCTACGTTTGAATTACAATATTCTTACCTTCTTCCATTCTCGTAAAGAGTTTTTTGTAGTCAGTAATACAAATTCTTAACTCCATAGCTAGACACAAGAGCCGAACACCAAACCCTAATTACGTCTTCTAATTTTATAAGAGTCGAACTCAAGAAATAATTCCCTTACAAAGCTGGCTTATTACTCTGGGCAAAAATCATTATGTATGTAACTTTTGACATTTTTTAACTCCTTCATACGCATAGTAATTACTTAGGCCTATCTCTATATAATCCTCGGAAATAATGCACTCACGGAATTCAAACTACGGCATGCTACCACACGGGCAAGTCAGTGCTCATATCAATTTTTGTATCTTTTCAATCACTCTTTCACATCTAGATCCAAGAGCTAGCTATACATCAACGTAATCGGGTAATTATCATGTAGTCGGAACTAGACCTCCCTGAGCTTGATTTTAGTACCAACAACATCAAAGGTGCCGACAAGAGTTGTCTCTACTGTATCTTCTTTATACTGTGCCGATACAGTTAGAAATTTTAATGTGTATGTTAATTCCAATTTGGAAACCAAAATCAGTATCAATATACAATAATAGGAATAATCATGTAGCCCTAAGTATGAAATACTTAATATCCATCACTAGTATAATGTTATTAGCTAGTCAACAAAATTTTATTATATCCATTGTTGACGTAGTAACTCCATCGAAACGAATGTCATGATCTATGTAGCTAATGATTCAATATTACGTTACCAACATAAGCATCTACCAGTGACTTTAAAATTAGCGTCAATTAGTCAATAAGTCATGATGTTTACATACGGAAGTAATTATTATTATGATTATATTGCCATTACTAAAGCGCGGACCTCGTTGCCGTTTCATCGCCTGCTGCCACGATACAAGTTGTCTGCACAAGGGCTATACCAAGAGCCTGACGTCACGTCCACATCACTCGCGATGGGTACGGCGTCTCGACGCATTCTCAATACATACAGCAGTCGGTCGGGCACGTGAAGACCGTGCAGAGTTGTAAATAAGAGTGCCAGTAATGTCAGACGTAAAGAAACAGAAGTTGCAATATGTGGAGGAATTTGGCCATGAGTATTTCACTATACAAGGAGTAAATATATTTTGCAAAGTATTCCATGTACATTTTTTTATTATCCACTTTTTTTGTGCAGTTTAAAGGCCACAGAAAAATTTTCATCCAGAAGCACTGTAAGTCTAAACAACATAAAAAAGTATAACCCTGTTTGGCAGATATGATACAACATCGAGTTCAAATTCATATAAGCCTACTCAGAGAGAGTTTTGTAACGACCTCTGTAATATGATGGTATGTTGCAATATTCCGTTACACAAGTTACAAAATGCTACTTTCAAATCATTTATGCAGAAATATACTGGGCGAAACGTTCCACGCGAGTCAACTCTACGCAAAAAATATTTATCCTAGTGTTGTGATCATTTCATGAACAGCATTAGGAAATCTGTCGCAAATAATAAAATGTGGGTTTCGATAGACGAAACGGCAGATGTAGAAGGAAGGTCTATTGGCAATGTTATTGTTGGAATATTATCTCCGGACAAACCTTCACAAAAATACTTAACAACCGAGTTGCTTACTGCAGTAAACAGTTCCACAATTGATACTCTCTTTGAGACTGCTATGAATCTTTTGTGCCCTGATGGAATACAAAGAGAAAATGTCCTTTTTGTGACCGATGCTGCAGCATACATGTTAAAAGCAGCACGCCAAATCCGGACTAGATATCCAAACCTGCCACATTTAACTTGCTTGGCCCATGGTCTGGATAGGGTAGCTGAAGAAATTATTTCGTTATTCCCTGATATTGACAGCTTAATCTCCAACGGAAAGAAAATCTTTTTGAAGTCCCCGTCTCGAAAAAGGGAAATTAAAAAATATCATACCAGGAATTTCTTTGCCACCACAGCCCATTTTAACTCGGTGGGGAACTTGGTTGAAGGCGGCATTGTACTATTGTGAACACTACAAGGAAGTCCATGGTGTAATACAAACATTTGATGATGAAGCGAGTACGTCAATAAAGGTTGCAAAGTCGTTGTTTTCGAAAGCACTCTATGAAGATCTGTTGTACATAAAAGATTTTTACAAAGATGTTCCCACAACAATAAAACAACTAGAATCGTCAACCCTCGAAACGTCCAGTGGCCTCTAACTCGTAGAACATTTGTACCAAAGTCTGTGTGAAGCAGAACCACATCCAAGTTTGGAACCGGTTAAGACGAAATTTGGGACCGTGTTGAAAAGGAACTGTGGATTTTCAGCAATGTGTGAAATAAGAGATTTTTTGTCAGTTAATGGCGAGCCAGAAGACACCAGAATAGAAGGTGGTGTTGTATCACTATAAATACGTATAGTAAGACAAACGGTATAGAATTCAATACGTAAATATTACTGACGCATGATATATCTTTGCACAGACGGAAAATGTTCTGATGTTCTGGCTCCTTCAGTTGTCACGAGAGCCAGATTGCATCGCAATGTTGTGATTAACTAGGCCAAAAAAATTTCTCGAAGCGCCCTCAGTCGATTCGTCAGATCGCTTGATTGGATTATAACTGCAATGTGACATGGGATGCGTTCGACAAGGCAGACGGTGCGTTTACGTGATTATAAAATAATGCACGCTGAAGTAGACAACAGAGAATGATGAACTGACGTTGTTGCTATGTTTCCATGGTTACCAAGTATCTTCACGGTTATGTTTATGTTCCCATCGTGAATTGTGGTCTGACTTCTTAATTTTACGAGAGTATGTATGTTCTCAAGTTAATGCTCAAGTTTCCACTTTGAATGGAGCTTACTTCAAGGCTGTGACGTAGTATGGCATACAGTGTGATTTGTAATGAAGCCTCCCATCACTTCAAGACAACGCTTGCATTCTCAGTCTGCAGCATAACATAATAATGATCATGGAAACTTTTCATCAGAAAAACCAGTTCTATATATTTTATTTTATATATCTAAGATTAGAAATTTAATTCACATTGAATTATAAGGTTTTTTATTCTATGTATATTATTTTCGTGTACTTATATTTCCGGTATAATATGATTAGCCTAATAGCGTGGCAATTCTTATCGAAATAGTGCGAGACTTACATTCGGAAGGAGTACTTAGTACTAATCTAATTTCAGTATATATTAATTTGCAATATAATAAGGATCCATAATATAAAACTGTTTGAAAATGTGATTTATAATGAAGCCATCTTTACTTAAGAAAGACATGGAAAGACGTGGATCCTCAGTCTGCAATCTATTACAGTGATCTACCGAACTTTTCATCAGAAAGGTCAGTTCCATCTTTTCTATTTTATGTATTTATGATTAGAAATTCAATTGGCAAAGTTTTATTGTATGCATACTATTTTCGTGTATTTTTGTTTGCCGCGTAATGTGATCAATAACGTAGTAATTCTTATACAGGGACATCATTTTATTTTTACTAACATTTTTAATATTAACCTGGCTATACCTTTCTATTAACGATTGAAACAGGAAACTCCGTTTGCTACCCCTTCCACTACTGGAGTTCGATGATACTGACGTATTATACAAACAAATCACTTTATTAGGTATAGGAGGGAAGAAAAGTAGTTCATCCATTTATGTAAACTAGGAAATATCGCAATTTTGAGTTTGATAATTTTCATTACGTTTTTGTTTAATCAAAATACAGTACTGTATTAACACTTAGTGTTTTTACACACGAATTGAGCTATCCATTCGGACGTATTAATTATGCAGTGTATATTGTACTGTTACAGCACATTAGCGTACAATATAGAGAATGAAGTTAAATTGAAAAATAATCATAATATGGATATTTAAACACATTTTTGAAAATGGTGGCCGTTCATTTCGATACAGGCTTCAGTTCTTTTGTGCATATTATCGCACTATAGACTATTGTACCTAATTCCAATTACCAGTTTCGTCCTTCGTACGAGTAACTCATGTTGAAATAATTCTGTACCTACTCTACTGGGTGTTCATTTCAAAGTGTGCCATGACGTCACTGTTGATGAGTCAGCGATTTGAAGCGAGTTTCAGCTTTTGTGTCAGAGAAGTTGCCTATTAATCAAGGCGTTCAATCTTAACTTGAGAACGTGTACGGTATAACTTGAACGTCGTAGCAAAAGATGGCGGTCTGTACGGTCTGTGTGCTACCATTACCTCTTTCGAACTGTGTTTTGCGCGGGCAAGTCGTACGCAGAGTATTTGTTATCATCGTTTGCGTACGGCAACATTCCACAATACAAATCAGATGCTCCGTGTCCATGTTGACCGTCGAAGTTAATGTCAACAAATACATAAGTAATCGTCTTAATCCTCTCCACATATCCCGACAGTAAGAAAAAACTCACCTCAGTACATGTTTCGAAACAGTTCACATTCCTGCCACTACCGGCGTTACCGTACGTATCGGTAAGTACTCTTCTGAATGAACGCCGTACTTGCCAGGCAACTTCTCTGGCACATAAGTAATGCACCTCTGCGGAAGTGTAGGAAGATTGAATTCTCTAGGCTCATCGACTAGCCACATGACGGCATACAGCGAACCATGACACACTTCGAACTGAACACTCAGTATAAAAGAGTACCTTACGTACTGTAAATTCAATCTTCACTTCTGCCCGATCCGAAAAGATAAAATTACTCAGAAATGCTATCTACTGTCCGTTCAAGTGGTTTTGTCGCAGGGTCGTAGAAAGGGGGGGGATCACGTGACAGTTAATTACTTAACGAGGCCCTTTTATTTAAGTTATTTTAAACGGTTATATAATATTACGTAGACGTCCAATTCCTAACAGAAATTAATGTTTTTAGAAAAGAGCTAAGATAGCCCAGCTACTAGACTTAACAGAGGGGCGAACAGAAGCAGGTGGGGGAATCCGGGATGCGACGTAGGCAAACGGACGACAGTACCTCTACGAAAATATGATTCAATATTGAAAGCTCTTTTGTCACTGGAAAACGCGAACATATTTCTGGAACGTACTATACCCACTAACTCAGTACTGCTTACGCGCCCTCGGCTGTGTGTCGTGAACGGTTGGAAGTTTACTAGTAGAAGGGGTGGGAGTGAAGTACATTCCAAAATTCAGGTACAATAAAAATTGAAGTAAAAATGAAATGATGTCCCTGTAGAACTTATGCGACACAATCTTAGAAGCAGTATTTAGTACTGAAATATATTTTCAGCGTAACTATTTCAAAATATTTTACTTTTGAGTACGGGACTGTAATACAGAAACTTTCCTACAATGTGATTTGTTTTGAAGCCTCGAATTACATAAAGAAATACATAATATGAATCCACACTCTACAACCTGACTTACGGTGATCATCGAAATGTTTCATCAGAAAGGCCGGATTATCTTCTTTAATTTTACATATCTAACATTGAAGTTCATTTCGTATTAAATTATAAAGCTTTTTTCAATGCATATTATTTGCGTGTGCTTTATTTCCAGCATATTATGATTAATAACGTGAATTATTATAGAACTTCGCGATACTTATACGCGGAGAGAGAAATTTATTTTTAATGTACTTCAAAATACGTTGATTTCCAGTACAATAGGTGAAAATAACATACAAACTTCCTACAATGCGATTTATAAGGAATCCTTCGGTTTCTTAAAGGAAGACATGGTATGAATCATCAATATGCAGCCTATTAGGTCTATATATGTAGTGAACATCGAAACGTTTTATCAGAAAGACCAGTAATATCTCTTTTATTTTATACAGGGACATCATTTTATTTTTACTTCAATTTTTATTGTACCTGAGTTTTTGAATGTACTTCATTCCCACCCCTTCTACTAATGAAGTTCAACCGTCCTCCACACAGAATCATAGTAGCCTTACGGTCATAGTAAACAGTACCTTTCAAAAATATGTTCGCGTTTTCCAGTGGCGAAAGAGCTTTCAATATTGAATCATTTTCGCACAGGTACTGTCGTCCATTTGCCTACGTCGTATCCCGGTTTCCCCCACCAGCTTTTATTCGCCAGCTAGTGGCTGGGCTGTCTTAGCTCTTTTCTGAGAACATTAATTTCTGTTAGGAATTGGACGTTTACGTAATATTATACAACTGTTTAAAATAACGTAAATAAAATAGCCTCGTTAAGTAATTAACTGTCACGTGATTTCCTCCATTCTACGACCCTACGACATAACCACTTGGACGGACAGTAGACAGTATGTCTGAGTAATTTTATCTTTTCGGATCGGGCAGAAATGAAGATTGAACTTAGAGTACGTAAAGTACTCTTTTATAGAGTAGGTACAGAATTATTCCAACACGAGTTACTAGTACGAAGAACGAAACTGGTAATTGGGATTAGGTACAATAGTCTATAGTGCGATAATATGCACATTAGAACTGAAGCCTGTATCGAAATGAACGGCCATCATTTCCAAAAAAATGTTTAAATATCCATATTATGATTATTTTTCAATTTAACTTCATTCTCTATATTGTACGCAAATGTGCTGTAGACAGTATAATATACACTGCATAATGAATAAGTCCACATGGACAGCTTAGTTCGTGAGTAAAAACACTCATTGTTAATACTGTACTGTATTTTGATTAAACAAAAAACCTAATGAAAATGATCAAACTCATAATCGCGATATTTCCTAGTTTACGTAAATGGAGTCCACATCTGTGGAGTAACGGTCAGCGCGTCTGGCCGCGAAACCAGGTGGCCCGGGTTCGAATCCCGGTCGGGAAAAGTTACCTGGTTGAGGTTTTTTCCGGGGTTTTCCCTCAACCCAATACGAGCAAATGCTGGGTAGCTTTCGGTGCTGGACTCCGGACTCATTTCACCGGCATTATCACCTTCATATTATTCAGACGCTAAATAACCTAGATGTTGATACAGCGTCGTAAAATAACCAAAAAAAACGTAAATTGATGAACTACTTTTCTTCCCTCCTATACCTAGTAAAGTGATTTGTTTGTATAATACGCCAGTATCATCGAACTCCAATCGTGAAAGGGGTTAGCAAACAGCGTTGATCCAAAGGTATAGCCAGGTTAATATTAAAAATGTTAGTAAAAATAAAATGATGTCCCTGTATATGTGATATTAGAAGTTCATTTCGCATTATTATTTGAGGTTATTATGATATCCGGGTACTGTATTTCCAGCAGAATGTCATTTATAACATGGAAATCTAATAGAACTTCTGGAATACTTAATTGGGAAGGTGAATTTAATTCATTTAGTGTTCTGCCCAAGGGCAGATCTTTCACTGCACACCCAGCTTTCTCCAGTCTTCCCTATTTTCTGCCTTCCTCTTTGTCTCCTCATATGATCCATATATCTCAATCTCGTCTATCATCTGATATCTTCGTCTACCCCGAATTCTTCTCCCGTTCACCATTCCTTCCAGTGCGTCCTTCAGTAGGCAGTTTCTTCTCAGCCAGTGACCCAGCCAGTTCCTTTCCCCTTCCCGATCAGTTTCAGCATCATTCTTTCTTCACCCACTCTTTCCATAACAGCTTTATTTCGTATTCTGTCTGTCTACTGTACACGTTCTATTCTTCTCCATATTCACATTTCAAATGCTTCTATTCGCTTCTTTTCACTTCGTAGTAATATCCATGTTTCTACCCCAGACAATGCCACATTTCATACAAAGCACTTCACTAGTCTCTTCCTTAGTTCTTTTCCTCCTTTTGACATCCTGGCAGCAGGGAAGGGGATTATATAACATTTATTTTCAGTGTAATTTTGTGAAAATAGGTACTTTGATTTTCAGTACAGTATGAGACAAAATAACGTGGAAACTTTCACTACAATGTGTGAAGCGTTCGGTTACTTCAAGAAAGACATGGCATGAATCCTCGGTCTGCAGCCTATCATATAGTGATCATCGAAACGATTCATCAGAAAGGCCAGGTTTATCTTTCTTATTTCACGTATTTATATGTGAAACATAATTCGCATTATTTTATAAGGTTTTATTCTATGCACATGATTAGCGTGTACTTTTATTTCCAACACAATATCATTAATAACGTGGTAGGCCTAAACGCGTAAACAATGTTTAATTTCTGAAGGACTATTTCGTACAATAATTTACATTTTAATGTAAATATTTCAAACTATTTGATGTGATTTGTGATAAAACCTGTGGTTACTTCAACAAGGACATGGCATAAATCCTCACCCTACAGCTTGGCATATAGTGACGTCGAAACGCGTCATCAAAAAGGCCAGTTGTAACTTTCTTACTTCAGTTATTTAATATTAGAAATATAATACACATTACTTTATAAGATTTCATTCTATGCATATTATTTGAGTGTACTTTTATTTCCAGCAAAATATCATTAATAATATGGCAGTTCTTATAAAAATTATGTGATATTTAATTTCGAAATGAGCATTTAGTAGAAATGTATTTTCAATGAAAATATTTTAATAGGCTACATTTTGATCTTCAGTATAGTAACGTAGATATTCTTCCTACAATGTGATTTGTGAAGACATCTCGCGTTGTTTAAAAAAGATGTGACATGAATCCTCAATCTGCAGCGTAACATAAAGTGACCATCCAAACGTTTCTTCAGAATGACCAGTTGTATCTTTTAATTTTTTATATCTAAGATTAGAAGTTTAATTTGCATTGTATTTTAAAATTTTAGTCAGTGCACATTATTTGCGTAGCCTACATTACTTTCCGGCATAACATGAATAATTTCGTGGCAATTCTTATAGAATTTGTACTTTATTTAAATTTGAAGAATTATTTGGTACAAATTTATTTTCGGTGTAAATATTTGAAAATACTTTGATTTTCATTATAGTTTGTGACAATAACACAGAAACTGTTGGTACAATGTGATTTGCAATGAAGCCTCCGGTTACTTCAAGAAACATGGCATGAATCCTCGATGTGCAGCCTATCATATGCCTATTATGATCATCTAAACGTCTATCAGAAAGGCCAGGTTTATCTTTCTTATTTCACGTATTTAATATTAGAAATGTAATTCGCATTATCTTATAAGGTTTTATTCTATTCATATTCTTTGCATGTACTTTTGTTTCGAGCGTTATATGATAACGTGGCTGTTTTTATACAAATTCTGCAATACTTAAATTCAGAAGGCGTATTTAGTAGACCTACATGATCATCTTCAGTGTATTTATTTCAAAATAATTTGATTTTCAGTACAGGAAATTACAAGCGTGCAGAAGCATTTCCTGCAATGTGATTTCGTAGTGATCATAGAAATCCCTCATAAGAAGACAAGGTCTGTCTTTTGCATTTCATATATCTTAAAATATTAGAAGTTCCATTCGCATTAAAAAAAATAGGTTTGATTCTATGAGTATTATTTGAGTGCAGTTGTATTTTCAGAATAATACGGTTAATAAAGAGACAATTCAAACAGAACTTGTGCGATACTTAAATCACGAAGGAGTATTTAGTAATTAATTTTATTATACCAAGTGTAAATGTTTCAATGCACGTCGATTTTCAGTAAAGTAAGGGATTATAATGTAGAAATTGTTTCTACAATGTGATTTGTAAATAAATTTTTCCTACAAAGTGATTTGCAAAGTAGCCTCACGTTACTTCAAGAAACACATGGCATGAATCCTAAGTCGGCCGCCTAAAGTATAGTGATCCTCGAAAAGTTCAATCAGAAAGGGCAGTTATACCGTGTTTATTTTCAATAACTAGGATTGTAAGTTTAATAATTCGTATTACATTATTATAATAATATTTTATTGTCCTGTGCTTTTATTTCTTGCATTAGGGTAAACATTGGTAATTTCTTGGCAGTGTTTATTTCGTGATACTTTTTCTTTGCTCTTTCGTGAACTAACCAATGGTGTTACGAGATTCAAATTTCCGTCAAAGGATTGCATATGTCATCCGGTTTCCAGAAACATACAGCTACGCTTTCTGTGACTATTGTAGCTGCTTCAGTGAACTTTTATGTTTGGAGAGAGCAAGTTAGCGTCGACTTCTCAGGCGTACAAATTTTGTGGATGTTTGTAATTACATTACAGGCTTATTAATAAAGGAAAGCATATGATATTTGGTACAATGATTTATTATATCTCCATGAAATTTTAGGAAATGTTTTTGGAATTTTAGATGCAGCTGTAGTCGCCATATAGGCTTAGCTTTACTGATAGAAATCTTAGCTGTTTGAGGCGAAATTTTGTTGAGCATTAAGCGTTACATTTTATACTATTTTAAAAATTGTATTACAATACGAATTTTAGAAATCTGAAGATAGGCTGTGATAACAAAAAAGAAAAAGGGGACGCAATGTGTTCAGTGTAGCTTCTGTTTGATTTGTTATCAGGCTAAGTGCCAATGATAAGTGCTAGATGACTTACTTGCAAGAATTGTGACAGAAGATGAAACATGGCTCCACCAATTTGGACCGGAGACAGAGGCAGACAATGGAGTGGCATCATGCAAATTCACCAAAGAAATAGAAATACAAAAGTGCACCTTCGGCAGGAAAAGTTATAGCTACTGTGTTTTTCGATTCAGAAGGACTCTTGCTTGTGGACCTCATGCCACACGGAACCACCATTAATTCTGACGCGTATGTGGCAACTCTCAAGAAACTTCAAGCTCAACTGAATTGTGTTTGACGACATCGGGAGAAGCAGGATGCTATGCTATTGCACGACAACGCACAGCCATATGTCAGTCACAAGACCACAGACCAGATTAGAAAATTCGGCTAGACAACACCGGAAATCCGCCTTACAGTCCTGAATTGGCACCGTGCGATTACCATCTCTTTGGTAAACTGAAGGATCCCTTCGCGGAACGAGGTTAGAATATGACTCCCTTGTGCACGCTGCTAAAGAATGGCTCAGATGGGTTGGTGCAGACTTTTACCGTGCTGGTCTACAGGCCCTCGTTCCTAGGTTACGTAAGGCAGTTGAAAGGGACGGGGATTATGTGGAAAAGTGACATCTTGTTCCTGAAGGGTGTATCTACATTCTGTGAAAATAGCAAAACTGTAGGATAAAAATATAATTTTTAAACAAATGTTATGCATTACTTTTGGAGTTACGCTAGTAATATAGGCTATAGTAAAGTCCGTAATAAAAGTGTTCACCCTTTCAGGGCAAAGAAGATCTCTTTTCAATTTCAATTTTTACTTTGATTTCATTCTTACTATGTGTTGATATGTATTTATATGTTTCTTGCTATGAATATTAGACGGAATTACTATGTTTGAAGTCTTGTAACAATAAATGAGATTTTCATTTGACTTTAATGAATTTTTCCACAATTATTCTACCTCTCACGAAATTACCAATGCAATATCAAGAAATTACCAAGGTTATCTCGAAATAACCAACCTTTTATCTTAAGTTGTAAAAGTGATTTTTGGCACTTGTTCAAGAACGTGTCCAATCTTTTGTGTCTCCAGATTTGTACAGCAAATTATCGTCTTGTAGATGAAAAAATCGGAATAAGGATATATTTACACATTTGCATTTTAAGTTAATTTTCATGAAATTATCACGAAATTACCAATGTTTACCCTATATGATTAATACCGCGTAATTTTAATAGAAATTGTGCGACACTTAAATTCCAAAGAATTGAGCTATTTAGTACATAAGCTTAATTATTTCCAGTGTAATTATTCAACATACTTTGATTTCCAGTACAGTGAGAGAAAATAATGTAGAAATTTTTGCTGCAGTGCGAATTGCAATGAAGCCTGGCGTTACTTCAAGAAAGATAATGTCATAAATCATCGATGTACAACCAAACATATAGAGATCGTCGAAATCCTTAATCAGAAAAGCAAGTTCTATCTTATATATATATATATATATATATATATATATATATATATATATATATATCGCCACTACTACATATATATACTTACTTACTGACTTTTAAGGAACCCGGAGGATCATTGCCGCCCTCACATAAGCCCGCCATCGGTCCCTATCCTGAGCAAGATTAATCCAGTCTCTATCATCGTATCCCACCTCCCTCAAATCCATTATAATATTATCCTCCCATCTACGTCTCGGCCTCCCCAAAGGTTTTTTTCCCTCCGGCATCCCAACTAACACTCTATATGCATTTCTGGATTCGCCCATACGTTCTACATGCCCTGTCCATCTCAAACGTCTGGATTTAATATTCCTAATTATGTCAGGTGAAGAAAACAATGCGTGCAATTCTGTATTGTGTAAGTTTCTCCATTCTTCTGTAACTTCATCCCTCTTAGCCCCAAATATTTCCCTAAGCACCTTATTCTCAAACACCCTTAACCTCTGTTCCTCTCTCAAAGTGAGAGTCCAAGTTTCACAACCATAAAGAACAACCGTTAATATAACTGTTTTATAAATTCTAACTTTCAGATTTTTTGACAGCAGAATGGATGATAAAAGCTTCTCAACCGAATAATAGCAGGCATTCCCCATATTTATTCTGTGTTTAATTTCTTCCCGAGTATGTGAATATATATATATATATATACATATATAAATATAAATATATATATATATATATATATATATATATATATATATATATATATATATATAAGGTTAGAAGTTTAATTCGCATTAATTTATAAGATCTTATTTGATGCATATTATTTGCGCGTGTCTTCATTTGCAGCATAATACGACTAATAACTACTATTACTACTATTATCACCGCCAACGCTACTACTACTACTTCTACTACTACTACTACTACTACTACTACTACTACTACTACTACTGCTGCTGCTGTTACTACTGCAGTAGACCTCATTATGCAATTGTCTAAATATGAATAAAATAGGATAGTTTTTTTTATAAATTTGACGATAATATGAAAATCATAATAGTGGCCTGTCAGCGTCCAGGCTGAAATACACCCCTACTTATCATGTAATTGTTAAGACATTCCACTTCAATTTTGTAAACTGTACAATTTAGTCAGATACATTGAATTTGAATTTATTGAAATTAGAAATTACATTATATCTGTACATATTTAAAACATGGCAATAGCTCGTGTACGTACTATTACTACCACCACGGCTAACGCCACTGCCACTACTATTACTACTAATACTACCACCATTGCCACCGCCACCGCCACTACTACTACTACTACTACCATGGCCACCGCCACAGCCACCGCCATCGCCACTATTTCTATTACTACAACTACTACTACTATTACTGCTACTACCACGGCTACAGCCACCGCCACTACTACGGCCACCCCCACGGCCACCGCCACTATTAATATTACTACTGCTACTACTACTAATACTGCTACTACCACGGCACAGCCACCGCCACTACTACGGCCACCCCCACGGCCACCGCCACTATTACTATTACGACTACTACAATTTTATACTACTACCACGGTCAACGCCATTGTCACCACCACTGAACTGCCACTTCTACTACTACTACTACTACAACGGCCACCGTCAACACCACTACCACTACTACCACCACGGCCAACGCCTCCGCTACTGCTACTATTACTACTACTACTACCACGGCCAACGCCTCCGCCACTACTACTACTACTACTACTACTACTACTACTACTACCACGGCCATCGCCACAGTCACTACTACTATTATTACTACTACTACTGCCACCGTCACAAATACTACTGCCACCATGTTCTCTGCCACCGCCAGTGCCACTGCTACTAATACTACTACTACTACCACCGCCACCGCCACTACTTCTGCTACTAATACTAATACTACTACAATAGGACTTCAATTTAGAGGAGGGAGCATTTAACTTGCAAGCAGATTTGATTCAGTTCATGCGACGCTGCTATTGTGTACACAACCAGTACTCGATACACGATGAAGATGTCAGGGAAGAGAACAAGACTGAGCCTAAAAGAAAAACTGCAGGTTATTGCTGCAATAGAAATGGTGCACAAATAAGTAAAATTGTTAAGCGATGTAATCTAACCTCATCTACTGTATGCAGGATAAAAAGTAACACTGGAAAAATTGCAGAAGAACTGGAAAATAAAGAGGATAATGTAAAGAAAATATTCTATGAAACTTCCTGATAACAAGAAATTAGAGAATGAAACGTTTGAACGGTTCAAGCAAAAGAGAAGTGAGGGAGTTCCTGTGTCAGGCGAAATACTGCGTGTGAAAGCCTGAGAATTTAGCAATAAACTTGGTGGTGATACAACATTTAAAGCTAATAATGGGTGATTAAGGGATTTTAAAGCATGTCTTGGTATTCGCCAGAAGTCAATACAAGGCGAACAACGAAGTGCTGATATATCACCTGTTTCTGAGTTTGTTGAGGACCTTCATCATGAAATATTATGTCGGCAATTAAGTAACGCTAACTTAAATTGGAAAGCGCTTCCCGACAAAACTCTAGCTTTGGCTTCTGAACGTTTGGAGTCAGGGACCCTGCGATAACAGGCCGGGACCCGGTATTCCTCGTTCCCGAGAGTGCCAATCTCGAGAATACGATTCTCGGAACTGGCGTTATCGGCCAGCCAGTCTCGCCTACGAGACGAGCGGGAGTAAGAGGCTGTTTGCCCGACTCTAGTCAGGGTTCAAACAACAGAAAGAACGAGTCATTTTACTGATGTGCTCTAATGCCAGTGGTACCCACAAGCTTCCCCTGGAAATAAAAAAAATTCAAGGGCATTTAATAATGTGAATATTAATAATTTACCTGTAAGTATGCTATTGTTCATAAAAGAACACTTGGATGAGTGTAAAGATATTTACAAATTAGTTTCATGATGTGTTTGTTCCTGATGTGTGCTCACATTTACGAGAGAATAATTTGTTAGACGAGACAATAGGCCTATTGGTGTTGGATACTGCATCTGGTCATTTAAACGTCTGTCTGCAGAATGATAATAGTAACATAGTTTGTAGATTCCTACCATCTAACACTAGTTCCTTGATACAGCCCTTGGACCAAGGCGTAATAGAGAGTGTGAAGCATCGATATCGCAAACTATTTTATTCAGTGCATGATAAGAGAGGATTCAAATGGAAATGCCTTTGAGTTCTTAAAGAAATACTGCTTAAAAGATGCTATTCATAAGATTGTAAATGATTGGAATGATGTATCCAGGGAAACTATAAAGAGAAGATGGAATAAATTAACGCCCAACTAATAGTAAAGTTGTCTGTAAAGTGTCTGATTAATTTTCAGAGATCATTATGTAATTAATTATATAATTATTTTGTTACGAAATAAGAGAATGAACAAAAATGTCCATGGAAATGTATATATATATATATATATATATATATATATATATATATATATATATGTTATTAATTCATTTATGTGTTGAAATTACGAAAATATTGTGTTCATGACTTATTCTGTTTAAAGATATCTATATTTAATTTATAGAAGGAATTTATTTTTTTATTGCAACTATAAAGGAATAGACTGTTTTGGTATTGCATCATTAACTATATGATAATAATTAATAATACAAAAACAACAACAACAATGATAATAATAATAATAATAATAATAATAATAATAATAATAATAATAATAATAATAATAATAATACAGATTCATATTAAAAAGAAACGGATTGCTTTTAATACTTTTCCTATGTTAATCTTTATTGTACTTACAATAACACCTCAACGAGTGCAGGGGTCTTGCTGCGCAAAGTGCATCGTCTCAGACAAACTTAGTGTATGCAAGCAAGGCATACCTCTACATTGCAGTCCTACTGTACTACTACGGCCACGGCAACAGTCACCAAGACAAATACTACTACTACTACTACTACTACTACTACTATTACTACTACTACTACTACTACTACTACTACTAATACAACGGCCACCGACACCGCCAGTACTACTACTAAAATCACGGCCACTGCAACGGACATCGCCCACGTTACCGCCATTACCATTAATATTACAACTATTATTGGCCTACTACTACTACTACTACTACTACTACTACTACTACTACTACTACTACTACTACTACTACTACTACTACATCTAACACGGCCACCGCAACTGCCAATAATTCTGATATTCATACTGCTATTACTACCGCCACTACTATTGCTACTACTACTACTACAAACACAGCCATAGCCACAACCACCGCAGCTACTAATACTAATAATATTACTGCTACTAATAATATTAAGAAGGCCACTACCAGCGCAACTCCCAATATGATTTTAACGAAAAACAAGACTGCCACTGCCACCGCCACTACTACTACTACTACTACTACTACTACTACTATTAACACAGCTATAGCCACAACCACCGCAGGTACTAATATTAATAATATTACTACTACTACTAGTATTAAGAAGGCCCCTGCCAGCGCAACTCCCAATATGATTTTAACGAAAAACAAGACTGCCACGGCCACCGCCACTACTACTACTACTACTACTACTACTACTACTACTACAACTACTACTACTACTACTACTACTACCACTACTACTATTAACACAGCCATAGCCACAACCACCGACGCTCCTAATATTAATATTATTACTACTACTACTAGTATTAACAAGGCCAACGACACCACCAATAATAACACTACTATTACTACTACTAATATTAGTAAAACCAACGCCACCGCCATTATTAGTACTAGTACTACTAATATTAATATTAACAAAGCCATCGCCACCGCCACTACTAATACTACTATTACAACTACTAATATTAGTAAAATCATCGCCACTACCACTACTAGTACTAGTACTATTAATATTAATATTAAGAAAGTCATCGCAACCGCAACAACTAGTACTCATACTACTATTACTAATATTGACAAGGCCACCGCCACTACTAATACTACTATTATTCCTAATATTATCAACAAAGCCATCGGCACCGCCTCTACTTATACTAATATAAAAATACTAGTACTATCAACAAAGCCATCGCCACTGCCACTACTAGTACCAATATTACTATTACTAATATCAACAAAGCCATCGCCACCGCCGCAATTAATACTATTATTACTATTACAAATATTAACAAAGCCATCGCCACCGCCACTACTAGTACTACTATTACTACTACTAATATTAACAAAGTCATCACCACCCCTACTATTAATACTACTATTACTGTTACTAATATTAACAAAGCCATCGTCACCGCCAATACCAGTATTATTATTACTAATACTAATATTACCAAAGCCATCGCCACCGCCACTATTAGTACTAGTACTACTAATACTAATATTAACCGCCACCACCACCGATACTACTAGTACTAGTACTACTAATACTAATATTAACAAAGTCATTGCCACCGCCACTACTAGTACTATTAATACTAATGCTAAAATTAACAAACTCATCACCACCCCCACTACTAGTACTACTATTACTACTACTAATATTATAAAGCCATCGCCACCACCACCACTAGTACTACTATTACTACCACTAAATTTAACAAAGCCATCGCCACCGCAACTATTAATACTAGTACACTAATACTAATATTAACAAGGCCACCGGCACCGCCACTACTAGTACCAGTACTACTAATATTAATATTAACAAAGCCATCGCCACGGCCAGTACTAGTACTAGTACTACTGATACGAATATTAACATAGCCACCGCCACAGCCACTACTGGTACTAGTACTACTAATACTAATATTAACAAACCCATCACCACGGCCAGTACTAATGCTACTACTACAACTACAAATATTAACAAAGCCATCACCACGGCCAGTACTAATGCTACTACTACAACTACAAATATTAACAAAGCCATCGACACCGCCACTACTAGTACTACTATTACTACTACCAATATTATAAACCATCGCCACCGCCACTACTATTACTACTATTACTACTGCTAATAATACCAAAGCCACCGCCACTATTAATACTACTACTACTAATACTAATATTAACAAGGCCACCGCCACCGCCAGTACTTGTACTAGTACTACTAATACTAATATTAGCAAAGCCATCGCTACGGCCAGTAGTAATGCTACTAATACAAATACTAATATTAACATAGCCATCGCCACCGCCACTACTAGTACTAATACTACTAATACTAATATTAACAAAGCCATCGCAACGGCCAGTACTAGTACTAGTACTACTAATACTAATATTAACAATGCCACAATGCCACCGCCACCGCCACCGCCACCGCCACCGCTAGTACTAATGCTACTATTACAAATACTAATATTAACATAGCCATCACCACCGCCACTACTAGTACTAGTACTACTAATACTAATATTAACAAAGCCATCGCCACGGTCAGTACTAATGCTACTATTACAAATACTACTATTAACATAACCATCACTACCGCCACTACTAGTACCGGTACTACTAATACTAATATTAACAAAGCTATCGCCATGGCCAGTACTAATGCTACTATTATATCCACTAATATTAACAAAGCCATCGCCACCGCCACTACTAATACTACTATTACTACTACTAATATTAACAAAGCCATCGCCACCGCCACTACTAATACTATTATTACTACTGCCGATATTAACAAAGCCATCGCCACCGCCACTACTAATACTACTATTACTACTGCTAATATTAACAAAGCCATCGCCACCGCCACTACTAGTACTACTATTACTACTGCTAATATTAACAAAGCCATAGCCACCGCCACTATTAATACTACTATTACTACTGCTAATATTAACAAAGCCATCGTCACCGCCACTACCAATACTACTATTACTACTGCTATTATTGACAATGCCGTAGCACTTCTACTACTAATACTTCTATTACTACTGCTAATATTAACAAAGCCATAGCCACCGCCACTACTAATACTACTATTACTACTGCTAATATTAACAAAGCCATAGCCACCGCCACTACTAATGCAACTACTGCGACGACCACCGCCACGGTTACCGCCAGCGCCACCCACACTTATACTATTACTACCTTCACCGACCCACCACCACCGCCACCACAACTGCAACTACTACTACTACCACTACCAGGTCGGGCACCGCCACTTCCACTACTACTACTGGTACTGCTACTACCATCACGCCCACCACCTCAGCCAGTTCCACTATTACTACTACTACTACTACTACTACTACTAGTACTACTACTAGGCTACTGCTACATAACTGTATTCTTACAGATCTCATGTTTTATATATATGAAATGATATCGAGTTGGTGAATTGTATGGAGGATTTCGGTTTTTTTTCTTTTCTGTTCTTGGCATCAATTTCAATTTAATTTAATTAAGTTATTTGCCGTTTTTATAGAGGTATTAATAATTTTTATTCTACTATTACTGGGCTCTTCTACTTCTTTTATTGTCTTCATCATGACCATGACCATGATGATTATCTGAAATCCAATGGAGGATCATCTGAAATAAATGGCGAAGATTGATTATATTTTGTAACATTATGTTGACTTGTTGTCGAAATGTTTATATAACGTAATTGAGTTTCAAAATAATTAGCTACAATAGTGTACGATTATTTTCATCTTAAAACAAAATTGGCTGTTTATTCTACATTAATATAATTTATTCAACATAAAGTTAAGATTGTAAAGTAAATATTCATGTAATTAATATTAGATCTATTCCTATTACTTACATTTTTGTGCTCTCAGTTTCGTGCAATTTCTTCTTTATTGGCGGAACATAAACGACGCATGTTTGCTTGTTTTCCACCACGTCTTTATTTGTAAACAAATTATTTGATGTAGGCTTACACTTTCGTCTGTGGTGCATTCCATTTCGATGGATGTTTTTGAAAATAACAAGTTTGAAACGTAACGTAGCTAGCAATGAATTAATGGTTTCCGCACTTTTCACATAGAGACGCTGTATGCTGGCAGTACGTCATTGTGATGACGTCGAACACCAAGTTCACGTCTTTTGTACCTACTTATGATTTTGTCAGGAGAAGGATAAATATTGTCTTTGATTGTGGATCCGACACTTTACTTTATACGATCTAACGTTTGATTTGGAAACTTCAAGTCGAAGTGACATTCGTGAAACGCCCTTCAGAGTAAAAAGTTCTTAGTTTAAACAACAAACTTTGAACAAAGTGAATGTTGGATGATAAAATGTTTTATGTTTTAACACCTTTGAATACTTAAAATAAGTTTCTTTCGATAAGACTCTTTCTGTGTTTACTTACTTCTTTCTTTTCAGCATACATTAGTTCAAAATTCCTTAATATATTTTTAGCTTACCGTAAATAGTGCTCTTTGTGGATGATTTCTATTAAATTGTTGTGCTTTCATCAGTAGTGTTTCAGTAAGTTGGGTATAGTCGCTCCACGGTGCGGCATAGGAGACTGGTCTTCACTTCACCCTCTTTGAGATGAGATGGTAAGCGATTTTTTTGTATGCCACAGAGGAACCGGAGCTTTCGGAGGAATCGCTCTCTTACCTGGACTGTGGGCTTATGCCGGTGGTACGCCGGAGATCGAACCTGGGTCCACAGAACTGAGCCCAGCGCTTTAGCCACTGGATCATCATGGCAGCATTATATATAGTGTTAATAATTTGCGAATGAAATATAATATTTTGTTCATTTATTGAATTATCCCATTTACGCTTTGAATTAAGTAATATTTATTATTAATTTAGGGATATTGGACGCGTTGCTATTTTTGGTTTCCCCCCCGTATAATATAATTCTTACAACTTTATATGCAGAATTCTAAAGCCATCAGACGGAGGATCCTGATTTATGAAGGAAGAGTAGGCTAAATGTAAGTGAAGGAAAATTGGAGATAGTACTCAAATGGAATTAATAGAAATCAAGAAACTTCTGTGTATTCACTAATGCAAGTTTTTTGTTTTGTTTTGTTTCTTTTGTTTCAGGCCCCGCTCATATCCTGTGCCTCATCGTGGCGAGCGGGTGAAACAAAGAATGATGCATGGATGACAGTTTCATTAATCGCTGAATTTATTTTTGTAATTTTCCTTGGTATTTAAATTGTTTATGTTCACAGCAAATTTCTAAATTGCCCCTTTCATAAAATTTCTTAGTAAAACTTTACTAATCCCTACTAATTACACAATAAATTCTGTAAAATGGAAAATTATATGCGTCATTCTTTGGCCAAACAGGATAACTGCAACTTGTGGTACATACATTTTGAACTCTGTTCATCGGAGACTGATTAAGGTAAGTTAGAAAGTTAAGTCCACGAGGTCTGCCCTTGTGGTCCTTAAAAAAAAAGGCAGAAGAAAAAATAAAATTCAAACGAATTGTGTATCACTCAATAACTGAAAATCTCAGAGTTTGGAAATGACACATGGCAATCGCCTTTCACTTTTTCTCTCAGTACTGACATTTTATGGAATTTATTATCCTATTTGTCTATTTACTTCTCACTCTACTCTCAACAACAAAAGAGGGATTTAAAGTACTATGAACGTGATGTTTCTCGCCATCTTTTCCCTTCACATCTGGCGCCTCCCCTGTAACCCAGCCAGGGACCACCCAAATTCATAACACAGGACCGAACCTTTTCATGTATTTATGACTTTCTTAATAGTTTTGCTGACACCCAGTCTGCACATTGAAATGGTCACGTACTATACGTCGTACACCAATAACACAACTCTGAGGTCACAATTTGAATTTTATTTTCCAAGTAAATATGACGGATTTTCATGGGTTCGTGATCATTTTCATTGTGATATTGAAACTAAGAAACTTTCATTGATTGAAAGAGAACAGTTAATTGAACTCTAGAATGAGACAGGACTTAAAATGAAATTTCAAGCGGAAGGTATGGTTAATTTCTGGACCTCATCATAAGTGAAAAGAGAATATAGTGAACTGTACAATGGTGCTTTAGAGATTATAATTCAGTTTGCTTCTACGTATCTGTGTGAGAAAGGGTTTTCATCAATAAAAAAACAAAGTAGGCTACCGAAATCGACTCGATGTATGTGACAATCTCCGACTTAAGCTTACCAGCATAGTCCAAATGTAGAACAACTGTGCAAGAATCGGCAGGCTCATTCATCTCAATGTATCAACATTTATTTATTTATTTGTTTATTTATTTATTTACTTACTTACTTATTTATTTATTTATTTATTTTGTTTTTAGTTAATAAGTTAAAAATTATCCAAACTCTAATACCTTGAATTATTAAAGAAACAAAAATAAATTTTCTGTTATTAAAATTAGCTTAATTAGTTAATACTAATATAAATGAATGTAATTTAATTAATTTGAATTAATTCTATTTTAAAATGCAAGTATATTGATATTAAAATATAAGGTCCCTGAGCCAAATAACGCTATGTATACCTTTAACGCCCCTATTAATTTTTGTTAACGACACAAGTTTTCGGTAGTGCACTACTGTAGCCTACATTCGCTTGCAATATAATGATGAACTGAGTTACTAGCTGTCCGCTGACATTTACGAGTGATATTATATTCCATCATTTTCCTGTTGTGTGTTGATAGTGAATGGCTGTTCTTGTATCAAGGTAAGAGGCAATATTTTATTTTGTGTGTTGAGCAAATAATTATATTAAACTATATATTTTCGTGATCTTTAAATATTCTTCTATGTATTGAAGGTATTTGCTATCTATAAAACTTGAAAATGTTAGAGAAACAGGCATGTCATGTTATCAAGTACTCAGTAGCGCTTTAACGCCATATGGCGCTAAAGGTCTACAGACAAAATTTTAGGTTATGTTAATACTAAGGCTGACAGTACAGCATCAGCAGACTGTTCTGTCTAGGAGAGGTGCAAGAAAGAGCATTTGGTTGCATCTGAGCACGCAGAAAATGTCACAATAAATTTATTGTTACATGCGCTAATGCTCTTTGTACACGTATGGTTATCTTCAAAAGCCAGCGTTTGTAGCCGGAGTGGGAGACAGATATGCCTCTTGGAACAGAGACTGTCATGAGTGCCAAGTACTCTATGACAACTCCTGTATTCGTCCATTGGCTTGATCAATTCGCCCGATATAAGGTGGTGTTGATATCTGATGGAGCATCATCTTATCTGGACGCAAACATTACAAGTGCCACTGATAATTACGGAATCACACTGTATTGCCTTTCCAGTAATACAGCACATGAACTGCAACCCATGGATAAAGTGCAAGCACTAGTTGGATGTGTTTTATATGTGTAGAAGATCGCGTTGAGAACATGTCATTATGTTCATGTTGTGGAGGTATTTACATGATAAGTGTGAAAATATCAGGAAAATCACTAAGCTTTCAACTTACAAATATTCAGAATGTGCAGTGATGATATTGATTCAATTGCTTATCGAACTCTTAATTTTTTTTTATTTTACATAACTTAATTTTTTTGTTTTACTTACTGGAAAACATTCATATTAAACTAAGGTAAATGCTTTTGTGTTTAATAACTTTCTACTGTGTCACATTGTCTCTTTTTTTTAAGTAGGGAGTCACTGGAAACATATTTTCCTAATCCATCTGGTGTTTCAATTTCAGATCAAGAATCTTGCATTAGTATTGAGTGATTTTGTATCTTTTATTAACAGAAACTCAAATTTAGTTGCTTAGTTCAATTTGTGTTGCTTAGGAAAAATAATTCATTAATAATTTATAAGTATATAGTTTACTAGAAAATAGGTGGGGTTAATTGGACAACCTGTTCCTAATAACGCCAGTTTACAAAGTTTTCCTATTTGAGTTCTAATTCTTGTTCGGTATATAATATATCCATTTTCATTGTGCTATTTTGTAAAGATAAGATTACAGTTTCTATTTCATAATTTTCATGTTTGTATATAACTTATTTCCAGAACAAAAGTGACTGAAGTGTTAAGGTGGCGTTATTTGGTACGTGTACCTTACTACAAAAAATGATAAATTTGCTTTCGAAGGGAACAAGAGTAAGGTGGTCCGCGGAACTGTTCTGACTTAAAAAAGTGGTCCCCACTTCAAAAAAGTTTGAGAAACACTGCCCTACATCATTAATTTGAAGTTATTTTTGCAGGAAGAATATTCATCGGAGATCACAAGAAACAGCTTCATAATGAAGTGCTGTTATTTGAGCGAGGTTCATCTTTAAAAGTACGGTAGATACAGTTCAGAAAAAAGGACCCGCCCGAATGTTCTAAGTGCCAGATACAACGCATTGCACATGCTCAGTGCTCCGAAGCAGTAGAATGTAGAATGTTTTATTTTCGCTGGCAGAGTTAGAGCCATAGGGCCTTCTCTTCCACTCAACCAGCTTTAATCAATACAATATTGACATACATAATTAAGTTAAGATTCTCCAAAGATATTCTTCTCCAGCAATGGTACACACAAGATCTTTTTGGCCAAGGTGACAAGATTGGGCGGTATGTAGCCTTTTATTCTATTTCATTTCATTTTCATTCAGTGTTCTGCCCAAGGGCAGGTCTTTCACTGCAAACCCAGCTTACTCCAATCTTTCTTATTTTCTGACTTCCTCTTTGTCTCTTATGATCCATGCATAAATGTCGTCTATCATCTGATAACTTCTTCTGCCCCGAACTCTTCTCCCATTCACATTTCCTTCCAGTGCATCCATCAGCATGCAGTCTTTTGTGCTATGTAAATTAGAAATTAGCAACAATTTTTTTTTTCTGAAAATAAGACTATCGATATTTGGGCGATATTTATCCCGAAAAACGTGATTTTTGGCCGACATAATGCTATCTGTATTTTAATATAGTTTAATGAACACGATATCCTCCTTAACAACTGGCGAGATTTTTGATAGTGAATTAGACCGACAGGTTCAATATTAATCTAGGATCTCAATGTAACGTGGAATAGTACTCGCAGCCAAATCTAGTGCAGAAAACCACAGCTGCAGCATTACAGTATACTTGAAGTGCTTTATGAATTCCAGCCTAACATACAGTATTAGAAAATATCATGCAACGCGAGCACTTAGGGTGGCGATAATTTCTGATAACAATTATTTATCATATAGGTCAGTTTGATTCTTTCCTTTTTAGTCCCCTTCATGTCATAACCTTGAAGATCTTATAATCATCCTGAAACCAAAAATCACTTTTTTAAATTTTTGTTTGTACGTCTGTCTGTCTATCTGGATGTTTGTTACCTTTCACGCGATAATGGCTGAACCGATTTATATGAAAATTGGAATATACATTAACTTCGTTATAACTTCGATTATAGGCTATATGGCATTCAAAATACTTTATTTAAAAGGGGGGTTATAAGGGGACCTTAATTAAATAAATCGAAATATCTCGCTTATTATTTATTTTTATGAAAAATATTACGTAACAAAAGTTTATTTAAAAACGATTTTCGATAAGTTTTATTCTATGCAAAATTTTGATAGTACAGGAATTGTGCATTGCGATATGGCGAGATGTATCCGTTTTAAAATAATGCTTTTTATTTTTGTTTTATCACTATTATTATTAATATCATTATTATTAATTAATTATTTTGTATTACAATCTTTGTATCATTTCTGTCACTATTATTATTATTATTATTATTATTATTATTATTATTATTATTATTATTGTTGTTACTATTATTCTATATCAGCATTATTATTTGATCCCTGTAAAATTTATGTATACTACTGGACTGTACCCGAGCACGAGCATATGCTCATTTCGGGTATCTATTCATATGTATTCATTTCAAATGTAAATTGTAAATAAATTTGAATTTGAATTTGAATATAATGGCCAGGTCAGATTAAAATACGAGTAATAAAGATAAAACAAATGACTCTGCATTTATTTTATTTAAGGCGGCCTTGGAGTCCTTGGACAATAACCGGATTAATATACGGATGATATAATATGTGTTTATAATATACTAAATATTATTATATTATAAAGAGAGAGTATTTGTCTGTTTGTATGAGGCAATCTTAAGAAACTATTTAATATATTTAAATAATTCTTTCATCATTGGAAAGTGTAATTCCTTTAGTTGGACGTAGGCTTTATGTCATTACAGAAGCTCATGAGTAAATCGAGGACTGGGCACAAATGCATATTTTAAGGTAGGACTAAACAGAACCTTACGCACAGAACTACCACCGGGCTTTCTTAGCGTGGGGCTTGTAGGCCTAATCTAACCTAGAGAGATATTTATTAACGATTCCCAAAGACTTTGGTTGATGAGAACGGAACGGACTTTAAAAGTCCAAACCTTGAATGATGACGACGACGACAATAATGATGAAGACGATGACGACTATGACGACGACGACGATGTTGATGATGAATTCTTAGTTCATTGTACAATTACTAGTGTACAGCTATATGGTTATAATTGGAATTCCACATTAATGCTGCTAACCATTCTTCTTATCTTAAAATACTCACATTCGTACGTATACTCCAGTAGCTGTCGAAATGTAAACCTTCAATTCTATGTAAATGTATGTTGACATTTAATTCTGAAATAACACTATGTTAATAATATCTCTATGCATATTAGAAGGCATTTTTTCGTGTATAATTTATTAAGTGATTAGTTGCCTCATGAGTGATGTCTTTTTGGTGTCACTTGTAGGGTCCAGACCTGTCTCCGTACAATTTACTAAACAACAATGGGAACAATAACAATTCACATTGTTTTCCAATTTAAGATATCATTTTCTTCTCGTGAAAACATAAGATCTAATTGATAAAATTTATTTCAAGATTCTGCAAACAGTACTATCTTCATCATCAGCCGATGATCAGTGGGCATCTTCAAATATTTATAACTTATAAAGAAGTAGTTGTAAAATAAATGCACTTTATCCTCACGACTGGATCATGAACTTCATACTGATTAAAATCCCACGGGTTCTAATAAATTGGAATTTCTTGAATCAAGACAGTTCGGATTCGTGTTTTCATGATATATTTCCACCCTTCACAGTCCACCATTCTTCTATAAATCTGGTGGTATGTGCGTAGATTCACTTCAGAGAATCGTGGGCATTACGGACGTAAGTATAAGTTGAAGTTACCACCCCTAGATGAAGATGTCACTCGAAGACACTAGCAAAAGTGCATCATTTTTAATTAACAATACTTTTTTTAACATCTAAAATGAAAATTGTAATTTTTTAAATAACAAAACTATGAGGTGACCTTAAGAAATATTTTTTACAGACTTTCCTAAAAGTTCATCTCAATTTATTTACAGCCTTGTAAATGTTTTTCGATTGATTTCATTACATTTACCTACCTTAATACAAACGCATTAGTTGCAAAGGATTTCGCAGGACTGCGGTTTTTTAAATAGATGAATTCAAGTAAATATTACTTCCTGTTTGTTGAGTAAGTTATATAAATTACACGATGGCCGTCAAAGCGTATCATATCGTTTATGATAAGCTTTGACGGTCATCATGTAATTTATATACTTAGACATCGGCTTATCGGACTACTCAACATGCCATTTAAATTTCTGTTTGTTGCTCTAACTTCAATTTTTGTAAGCAGTACGTAAATTTGGTCCCATTCCATGAAATTTTCTTTTCATATAAACATCACGATGAATATGGAGTAATGTCAAGAACATACCGATGGGCAACAAATCGGTAGAGCTAAGAAGTTCGTAGCAAAGCAGTAGATTTCAGTTGAGTACAGCGAGGAATATAGATACCACCCGCGCCTCGCCCTGCTGCCGCTCGCTACAGACGATACTCAGTATGTTCACAAACAAGGCATAGTGACATTCTGTGGATCTGTGTAGAGTCGTGAATAATTTGAAGAATATTGTTAATTTATATTACTATTTTACTATTTTAGGTTCTGAAAAAAAGTGTGCTATTCTGTTATTACTGTATTATTTACGTAATGTGAATATTATGCAAGGTTCCAAAAAGTAAACTCATCTGTTATTAAATAATTAAGCAAACAGGAGTGTGAAACACGCTTATTTTTTATTATACTTCGTTAAATGTTGACGTCTCGTGCTGCTATGCATTCGGTTGCGTTACATTCCAAGTTTAACATCGGAATTACGATACGAACTTCCTAGCTGCCATAACAATAGAAACGAAAAATTTTCTTGAAAACAATTATGGGTTTAAATTATGTGCCACATACGAGATACACTATTAGATTCACAAAGTAGTTGTTCACCTGATGTTAGTAAGAAGTACTGTATCATATTTCAGATTTGCTCCAGTAACGTCTTGTGACGTAGAACGAATATTTTCAAAGTACAAAAATTGTTTTTTTTTCTGTACCTAAAAGGAGTATAAATGTATATTGTTTTGATAAAATGAAAATGTTCATTATTATTTGTTATAAAGAGGCTAGAATCATAATTGTATACTTTGTATGTTGTTTTTATCTGTATGGATAAATTAATTTAGATTGGGAGTTACGAATTTTATAATTACAAATTGTTATTTTTTATATTATTTTCTTGTTCTAAGGTTGTGGACGATTGGAGCACATGTTTGGTTACCATCCAGTTGTAGATGTTACCTAAGATATTGATAAAGCATCGTAAAATATTGTACTAAAAATGAACATGTTAGTCGTTTCGCTTCACTGACACCGAGAGGCGCTCTATTTTCTATTACTTTTCACTCGGTAGAGGTATAGTCCAAGCTCACTCAACTTAACAGTTTTGGTACCAACTTCCTAGATCTAGTGATAAATATAAGACTTGTTGTGTTCATTTCTTTGTGTAACAAATATTGTGTTAATTGATTAGTTATCTGCATTCTTGTCTGTACTACGAGTTCTTCCCATGTATCTAAATCGCTCTATAATTTGATTGATTGGAAACGATTCATTTCATTTTTCATTTAATTTTTCATTTCATTTTATTTATTGTATTCTATACTTCTTACATAGCATTGAAGCTTTAAGATGTGGAACAAGTCAAGATTTCACAAGAATACAATTTCTTTTGACGACATGAAGTGAAGCTGAGAATTCACCATAGATTACCTGGTATTTGCCTTATGGTTGGGGAAAACCTTCGAAAAAACTCAACCAGGTAATCAGTCCAAACTGGAATCTAATCAAAGCTTGAGCGCAGCTCCGGATCAGCAGGCTAGAGAGTCTGCCGACTGAGCTACATTGGTGGCTTTACAAAAAAAAAATACACAGTACATAGCAATCAGACGATTCAGTTTACAAACCTAAACAATTATTCATTAGTTGAATTAAGAAATAGAATACATATCAAGTAAATTAATGCAATTTAAAAGCATGAACAATTCAATCAGTTGAGACCTACAAAGTACAGTAGCGTGCAAATTAATCCGAACAACGTAATTACTTACGCAAAAACACTCAAACGGGATAAAAAAGGATCTAAGACACACCTCAGTAATCTATGTAGCCTCCCTTGTTCCTAATAACAGCTCTGAGACGATTTGGCATGGATTCCACTAATTTTCCACAAATATTCTTAATTTCTTCATCGCGAAACCATACACCAATGAGGGCAGAAATCATCTTCTCCTTTGTAGAACAATCCATTTTTTGCATTCTTCTTTTGCAAATTGACCACAATTTCTCAATGGGGTTGATGTCGGGTGAGTTGCCTGGCCAGGGGAGTACCTGAATATTCTTCTTGTTGAAGAATTCTGTAGTTTTTCGAGACGTATGGCATGGTGCCAGGTCTTGTTAGAACTCATCTCTGCCATCCGGAAATGATTTTTGCAGCTGGGGTACGATTCTGTTTTCCAATAAGTGAATATATTTGTCAGAATTCATCATTCCATTGATAGGTATTAATGCTCCAGGCCCTTCATGTGTAAAACAACCCCAAAACATTTCTTTAGGGGGGTATTTGGGTGCTTGTTGGAGATGAGCTGCTGTTACTTTTTCGGATCCTTTCCGTACGTAAGAAACACGGTGGGCGTGGACCTCGAAATGAGACTCATCGGAAAAAAGTACGTTCTTCCAGTCATTCACTGTCCAGTGTTGATGTAATTTTGCTCACATTAAGCATTTTTTGCACATAACAGGGGTTAGCAGTTGCTTCTTAATAGGCTTACGAGCCCTTCGTCCAGCTTCCAAAAGCCTACGCCGCACTGTTGTGACGTGAATGTTCGCCCCAGTGGTAGCCATTAACTCGCGGGTTAAGTCGACAGCAGTTAGTCTAGGATTTAATTTACTTTTCCTGACAATTAAACGATCATCTACAGGTGAAGTCTTCCTTTTCCGGCCACAGTTTCCTTTTTTCTGGGGTGTGATGGATCCAGTCTCCCTGTATCGTTTTATGATCGAATTAACAGTAGGCAAACCGATGTGACATTCTGCAGTAATTTGCCTCTGTGTCATAGAAGAATGCTCTGCTAATGTTATAATTTTAGACCGTGTTCGTGGAGTTGCATCCATTTGTGAAGACGACAGAATGTACACAGGATTGCAGTATTAAGTCTTCAACACAACTGAAATGCTTATAAGTACAAAACGACAGGCAAAATGTCACATATTGTAAAAAAAATAATAACGACAGACCTTCAACAATGGAATTACACGTACTACAGATGCCAATTAAAGCAGTATGAGCAGCTGTGAGGCCAACAATGACAGAAAATGTAAAAATATGTCGTGTTCGGATTAATTTGCACGCTACTGTAAATAATACTAAAGTAATGGCAACAGTTCGGTATTTTTGACATGGCTTTTTTCACAGGGGTACAACATTTACGTACCTTCTATAAAGTCGCCTCCCTTATTTATTATATTTTGACAAATGTTTGGAAGACGTTGCACACCATCAACGTGTCCATCTTTGTTGATGTTCCGTATTGACCGCCCTATAGCACGGTTAAGTTCATCTCTGATATTGTATCGGGTCCCTCGCAGTGGTTCTTTCACTTTGGTGAAAAGATCGTAATCGCATGGACCCATATCGGGTGAGTACGGTGGATGTTCCAGAATCTCCCATTGCCAGCTGCGCAAGAGGTCCTTGACAGTAGCAGCGGTGTGACTCCTTGCATTATCATGAAGAATGATGGGATTCTGTACCACCAAGTGTCGTCGTTTTCTCCTGAGGGCTGGACGAAGGTGGTGCTGCAAGAACCTGCAGTAGTAGTCCGCGTTTGCCGTAGGCCTTGGAGGTAGAGCGTGGTTCAATATTACCCCATAAATGTCATATGCCACAATGAATATCACCTTCACAGCACTTTGTGTAGGGCGCACTTTCTTCGGACGAGAAGAACATGGATGCTTCCATTCAATTGATTGGCGTTTCAAGTTTGGTTGGTTCGTATGAGCGAGCCCAGGTTTCGTCCATAGCGACGATTCGTCCAAGAAAGTCGTCATCTTTCCTTTGGTACCGGTCCAACAAGGCCTGTGCGACTGCACAGCGGTGCCATTGTTAAACCTCGGAAATTTCATGGGGTATCCAACGCCCTGTAATTTTGCGGTAACCTAGAATGTCTTGCAGAATGTGGAGTACAGTTTTGTGACATACTCCGACTTCCGCTGCTAACTCACGCGCAGTCCATCGGCGATCAACATCCAACAGGGAAGCAAGGAGTTGAACTGTGTTGTCCTCCACGCGGGGTCGTCCTGTACGGAGGTTGTTCTGAACGGCATCCCTGCCTTCCCGGAACGCTTTAACCCATCGTGCCACTATGCGATATGGCAAAGCTGCATCGGCACATGCTTCACGCAGTCCCTGAATACATTCTTGTACACTACGATCTCGTGTCACTTCAATTTTTATCCAGGAACGTTGCTCTAGTTTTGTAAATGTGGTCTTAGGGCGCTCGGATTATCCCTATGAAAGTCAACGTTGTACACACTGCAGTAGATTGACAGAGTACTGTCGCCACTGGTTGCACTAACTCATCTAAGAATCCTTGTTCATGTTCACACAGCTGGCAGCTCTCGAACGCACCATCGTCACGTGACAGCAGTGTTGCCCTAACTTTTTATCCAACCTATGTACATATCTCACAAATTACTTCAATTTAAAGGATTAAACAATTCATCAGTTGAGCTATACAAAAATATACAATACATATTAAACAGATCATGTGACTTTACAGTTTACCATAACCGAAAACCAGGGTGGCAAAAACTCTCTATTAAATTATTTAACGATACGTTATAATGGATGGATAGATGGATGGATGGATGGATGGATGGATGGATGGATGGATGGATGGATGAAATGAGTTATTAATTAAGCTAGTAAGAAATAAGGAAACATGTAAGTAAGGAAATATGTAAGTAAAGAAGGAAGCGAGCAAGCAAGCCAATAAAAGTGGTTGGTCATTACTCATTAGGATTCGAACCATTTTTAAATTTAAAGTCTAGGATTGAAGATGGTGACACAAAATTAGTGTCATTAGACATAGTAAATCTTATTACTTAGGCCCTAATTTTGACTTTATATTTTTGAAAACATCAATTTTAGTAAATGCACTCCAAAAGGAAGTTCCAAAGGTATCTAAACAATCAAACATCGATTTTATAATTCTATATACATATTTTTAATTTCAAAACAAACATTCAAATCAGCTTCCTGTAAAATTGTGAAATTTGCGGTTACCTAGTTGTAGTATTAAGGTAACGTTATTAGTTAGGAGAAATATTTATCGGCGATCACACAAAAACTTCATAGTGAAGTCTCCTTTGCTTCGGTGTCAATTCGGTCTGCCTGAACTTAGTTAAACAGACGGCGTTGTTACTGAGCGGTACTAAATGTTATTGGTTTTGTATTTTGTATTGGTCCGCGTGTACATAGTCTATCTGGCAAAATCTGGATAAATTGAGCTATGTCTACTATCCGATTATGAACTAAACTCATTCAAGTAATATATGAGGTAACACGAGGCCTATAAAAAGAAATATACAGATTCTTTCAATTAACCATGTTTCAAACTATGACTCACAAGTCATGCGTTTTACCACTCATACACAATAGATCTATTGCCTAACGTGTTTGAATGAAATTGTAACACATAAAAGGAAACAAGTGATACAGATCCCTTTACCCAAATCAGTATTGCAATTTTCGGTTTGAACTCTTTTTACACTCTTATATAGTGATCATACCGAAAGAGGTACGACTTAATTCCTTTTTACGCATTTGTGGAATTTATTTTGCATATTCATCTGGGAAACAAAACTCCATTTTACAAAAAAAAAAAAAATAAAAAAAAAAAAATAAAATGACATAAGCCCCGTTACCCGAACACCATCTAATTCAGCTACATAATGTTAGGGAAATGGAAATAATGTTATTTAATGTTATATAAATTACGTATCCTTACAGAGATGTGCTTATTTCAGGAATAACTTGTAGTCTGCATAAGTACAGTAGTGTGTGTAGTTGTAGCCTCCTACAGCCGCGCTCGAACCTGCTGACGTTTCGCGAGATCCAGTAACATGCGATCGCGACGTTGTCACAAGTACTCTCTCCGTCTCTGTCTCTCAGCGGCAGTAGTTTTAAAACTGTGGAGCGCGACTCTCAACCTGAGATTGGTTCCATAGGGAGATACAGAAGGCTTCTTACCAGTAATAATAGTAATAATAATAATAATAATAATAATAATAATAATAATAGTAATAATAATAATAAATATCACATTGCATCGAATGAAATCAAAAGTCACAAAATATAGAAAAATTAGTTGAGTCAGACGTAAAGAATCATACTCGCTGAATTTATATCAGTTTTTGTAACAGTTTTACATTTATTACGGTTAATAAAGTTATCGAATAACACAAAGGCGCATTGTGATAAAATAAATTGAATGATAGGCTTAATTTGAAATATCCCCACCATATTCTATTGAAAGCGGTGGCGAATGCTCTCCATACCGCCGTTTCTCTCTCTCTCTCCATTAAGGTTTTTCTTTCGTCTTTCCCCGGCAACATTTTACTCAAATACACGGGAGAGTTTTCTTCTGGCAGAAGCGAAGTGCGAATCGTGTATTTCAATAAAGAAAAATGCTAATAGATACTGTATACAAGTCAAGATTAGTATATCCGCCTAATTCGCGGTCTCGGTTATTACAAGATTTACACGCGGTCCCTTGAACAGCGTCTTATCGGGGTTTTATTGTATTAATCCGTAAAATTGGAACCACTGGGGGTAGAAATGTGATTTTTGTTTCTGTGTGTTCAGAAAACATTAAATATTCATCATATATACATGCACGGTCCCTACAATATACCATTTTTCCGAGCGCACTTGTTATTTGATTTTGAGACTTTCTAAGCGGCGAGCTTGCGTGCCCATATGTTGCAATGTAGCACCGCCGCTATTGGCTATTACCGATAAGAGGACACACCTGCAAACATCAGGAGGTTTGAGCGCGACTGTAGAACTCTTCGCGCACACAGACGATAGTCCGCCGGTGCATGTACACGCCACGCGACCAACATCTATGCCCGTGTGCACCATTCTCGATTAAAATTTGACAATGGTTATGTCGGCACTTGACTATCTTCAACGCCAATTTGCGGAGTATCAATCTCGATCAAAGTTAAACAAGCGAGTTGATGACGATCAAATTTGATCACGGGTGTGGGACCGATTATCTTGAATTGAACATGGTCAAGTCGAGAAAACCAAAATGGCGGCACGATTTGACGTACTTGATGGAATTGAAGATGAAATGATGTATTTGAACACGCAAATCACTGCAGAAATAACAGAATTGGTGTTATTGTAGAAAGAGTAAGTTTGTAGATGAATAATAAAAAATGTTTTTTTTTTTTTTTTTTTTTTTTTCAAAATAGACTAATGTTTTATATAAGTTATGTTTCTGCTTTGGAAGATCGGGACTTTACTTGAGGACAAAATATTATTTAGGCCTAACTGTCCAATTTTGTTAACATAATAATAAAGTAGTTATTCTATGCCGGTAATAGGCCTAATATAGTAAAACTAAATGACCATTTTGTAGAATGCGAGATTATCACTTAGGCCTATTAGCTATAGATTTGCCGTTTGAAACTATTAGAGCCTACATGACGTTTTGGACAATTAGGCTATTTATGCTTGAATTAAGAGAAATTATACGGATAACTTCGTTTCCCTCTTACTCCAAAATTCCAAACTTGTGAACACAAAATAAATGGATAAATTTCAGAACAAGGATACTTTCCTTTCCCTCTTACTCCAAAATTCCAACCTTGTGCACACAAAATAAATTGACACTAAAATTTTCGTATGCATGATGATGCGTATTCGACATACACAGACGAATTGCTTTTTTTTTTTATTTTATAATAATTGTTAGCGAGGTATCCGTATACTGAAATTTTCCCAAATAAATTAATGGCACTGAAATGTGTCTTTTCGTAAGCAAGATGATGAGCATTAGACAAACACATACAAATCTGCTCTTTTAGTAGCCTATTTCAAGATAATTGTCAGTGAGGTATCCGTATACTGAAATTTTCCCAATTATTATCAATAATATGAAATAACCACTGTATAAATTACACTACAAATTATGTAGAATTATGTAAACACGTATAACTCATGTTGAATTGTGAGATTAAATCCAACCAGGTAGTCTGCTTTTCTCTTAGAGAATTTCCGTCAGTACTTTTATTCTCTAATATGGATGCAGAATTGCTGACGAGCTCTAAAAGAATTCCACTTCGAACTGTGGGAAGTTCGGTGCTCATTTCTTTTTTTCTTCCATGATTATTGAAACTTATTTGAAAACTGAAGAGTCCGACAAACAAAAACGAAGCGATAATTGACAGAGTGCGTTCGTTCGCTATTTTATACGCGGTAACCTAGCGCTCAGATGATTCTTCTCAAGCGAGCGTACCGTCAGCTGACGGTACTGAGTTGATCGAGGGAAAATGTCGGTGCACTGCATCTGTAACTTGATCATTGTCAAGAATTAACCATGTTTCCGTGATTGCTGATAAACGGGCTAAATGATCGAGAATGGTGCACACGGCCACTAGTATTCTACAGGAAATGTTCGGTCCATTAACCTTATGTCCACGGGGCCGAAACCGCGAGGCCTGGTCATGACTAGGGAGCGGATTTCTATGACATAAAAAATAGGATATATGCATGCATTTGTGACCTAAAAATATTTTTAAAATTTACCAATAAATTCGAAATATTACTTCATTAGTAACATATATATGTTAGATGTTTTAATTCTCGGCATTATACATTGATTAAAATATAATATTTAACCAGTTGGATATTATATTTAAACAAATTACTTCAAAAGTCCTCTGCCTTTAGAATAGCATGCTGGAAAGATACTGAAGAAACAAGGAGTAACCGAGAAGGAGCAGATAGTTACGAACACTTGAAAATTGTAAGAAAACCCTGTTTGTTATGTACAGCATGTTTTCCTTCACAGGGCCGAACAGAAGCCTACCTACCACTTGAAACCCCACATCCACAGTCGGTGGATATACAGGGACATCATTATATTTTTACTAACATTTTTAATATTAACCTGGCTATACCTTTGGATTAATGATTGAGACCCGGAAACACCGTTTGCTACCCCTTCCACGACTGGAGTTCGATGATACTGGAGTAAAATATAAACAGATCACTTTACTAGGTACAGGAGGGAAGAAAAGTAGTTCATCTATTTACGTAAAGTAGGAAATATCGCGATTTTGAGTGTGATAATTTTCATTAGGTTTTGTTTAATCAAAATACAGTACAGTATTAACAGTAAGTGTTTTTACTCACGAACTGAATTATCCATGCGAACGTATTCATTATGCAGTGTATATTATACTGTCTACAGCACATTAGTGTACGATATAGAGAACGAAGTTAAAATTAAAAATAATCATAATATGGATATTTAAACACCTTTTTTTTAAAATGGTGGCTGTTCATTCCGATACTGGTCTTTTGTGCCTATTATCGCATTATAGACTATTGCATCTAATTCCAATTACCAGTTTCGTCCTTCATACTTAGTAACTGATGTTGAAATAATTCTGTACCTACTTTATAAAAGAGTACCTTACGTACTGTAAATTCAGTCTTCACTTCTGCCGAGCCGCACAGATAAAATTACTCAGACATGCTATCTACTGTCCGTCCAAGTGGTTATGTCGCAGGATCGTAGAAAGGGGGGGGATCACGTGATAGTTAATTACTTAACGAGGCCCTTTTATTTAAGTTATTTTAAAGAGTTGCATAATATTACGTAGACGTCCAATTAATTTCTAACAGAAATTAATGTTTTCAGAAAAGAGCTAAGAAAGCCCAGCCACTAGTCTTTACAGTGGAGCGAGCAGAAGCAGGTGAGGGAAATCGGGATGCGACGTAGGCAAACGGACGACAGTACCTGTGCGAAAATATGATTCAATATTGGAAATTTTCGTCACTGGAAAACGCGAACATATTTCTGAAACGTACTATAATCACTAACTCAGTACTGCGGCCTTAGTTCTGTGTGAACAGTTTGAACTTGGTTAGTAGAAGGGGTGGGAGTGAAGTACATTAAAAAACTCAGGTACAAAAAAAGTTGAAGTAAAAAAAAATGATGTCCCTGTACTTTCTTTTCTGTAAAAATATAGGTATTTTAGAGCTATCCTGAAAAACTTTCATAGTATTACATTTTACCACGGCTCGTTATGGTTTGAATGAATGCATTGAAAAAGAGGAATGCGCAAAATATAACATTATGACGCGAATTTTTACTAAATATGCCTCAATATGAATATAGTTATTCCCAAAATATAACGTTAAAGAGGAGAAAGTTACGAACACTTGAAAATTGTAAGAAAACCCTGCTTGTTATGTACAGCATGTTTTCCTTCACAGGGCCGAACAGAAGCCTACCTACCACTTGAAACCCCACAAAATTAAAAACGATCCAAATATGCATTTATATGCCCAATAAAAACCCTTCCATTCTCTTCAGAATACTTGGAATCAGGTTCAAACCAGTCTGAAAACCGAAAAAATCCCATAGGAAAAAATATCCGCCCTTCAATTATGATCAATAACAGTAGAGTATATTCTCTGGTTGAAGTTATCTAATTTTTCATTCTTGGCTTCCTTTAGACGTGAAACACATAACCAATCCAACCAAGCGCTATATCGTCGCGGGGTGCGTTCGTACTAACAGTGTTTACTTACAGTAAACAGTATTTAAATAGTAGCGTCTGCTGCGAGTCTAGAGTTCCTTATGCGTTCATAATATCGAAAGAAAAAACTGCGTGGCCAAGACAGACGTATGATATACAATGTGATTCTATTTTGTGACATTGAGAAGACTGCTGGGCTTACAAAACTGTAAAGAACGCAACATTACGTCCTGCAGCATTGAAGAAAAATAAGAGAACTGTTAGCAGAATACGAAAAGAAGGTAAGAAGCAGGATGTAGTATTTCAACTGCAAAGAGACGTAAAACATCATCTGTCAATAAAACTGTTCTTGATGTTATGGATAAATGTATAACAAGACGCAAATTTAAAGAATATTACGAGTAAAGAAAGTATATCCCAACATTAAGCAAGCTTAATTAATTTTGTAAGAAAAAACGTAGGTTTTGTGGGTGCAAAGAAATTTGAAGGAAAATGGTCATATCGATTGTATTTAAGTTCAAAAATGCAAAGACAAGCGACATACTCTAATTGAGAGCTCTAATATAGACTTGAAAAAGGAGGCATATTCTCTGCCTACCTTAAAACATAATGAATCTGGAGAGAAAAGATCAGTACACTTGTTTATTTGGACGAAACGTAATTTCATACAATTACACGATAATAAATGTTGATAAGATGAAAATGTAATACAGTATATCAGGGGTGTACACAAACCATAATGCAGGTCAAAAACTTATAGTAGTTCATGTTGGGGTAAAGATGGATTTGTTCCAGGTGCATTTTTAATGTACGATTCAAAATAAAATTATCTGATTACCATAGTAAAATGGACAGTAGTAATTTTACAAATTGTGTAACGAATCACTTCATACCTGGACTACCAAACGGATTTATGGTTGGTTTAGACCAGCGGTGATCAAAACTCGAACGGCAGTGATTGATTACACGCTAGAGACAGTCTAAGAAGTAAGGAGACGGGGGAGAGGTACATGGCATGAAAACTACAACCAGTGGCGATTCATGCACTGAAATTGATTTCTTCATCAACTCCGCGAATAAAAATAGAAAGCTTTGCTGTATCAATGATATCACTACTGTCATCAAGAACCAATGAAAAAATATATACAAATATTCTTGTTCTTTTTTTTTTTTAATATTCCTCAATGAACACAATCAGAAATTTCCTGAATTCTCTTCTGGATACTTAGTCGAGAAATGCGCAGTTTTTCAAAATTAATTAACAACTTGCATTGGACAAACTATCTCAGCCACCTTGATAATTACGCTTTTATAAGAGGAAGGCTTAAGAGAACGAGCTATTTCGTTGGCCACTAGATAACTGGCTTCCTTACATTTATTTATGTCATCTTTCTCTTCATGACGATGATTGAAGGCTGATTTCAGTTCTTGGAGTTTAATACGAGAGCTCACTTCATTACTACACTACCACGTTATATTCAATCAGTTTCTCTATATTATTATTATTATTATTATTATTATTATTATTATTATTATTATTATTACTACTACCACTACTGCTACTACTACTACTACTACTACTAATACTACTACTGCTGCTGCTGCTGCTACTGATAAAGCTATCACTATTTTTGTTATTTTTATTATTATTATTATTTTTATTATTATTATTATTATTATTATTATTATTATTATTATTATTATTACTATTAAATAAATAACTAGCAAATAACTGATAACAGTCATCAAAATATTAAAAAAAAACAATGAAAATGGAGATATAGCGTAGTAATTATTTTATCATTCAAGTAAAGATGTCGGTCTATATATTGAGGCACGTAAAATATATAAGAATTGTGGTAACACTTGCTGATAAATAATAATAATAATAATAATAATAATAATAATATCTGTTATGCCTGTGTATTCAGCGTAATGCTCTGTAATGTCGCTTTTATATAGGTACTACTACTAATTGAACCATTGAGCAAAGCAACATATTACATTTCCTCCGACAGAACAGCGAATAAATTCCTCTTCCTATTCTGTAGGCTACGAAACCTTCTATTCCTGCTAGAGACAGAGGGTTTGTAGAGCGACATGGTAGCGATACTGCTTACCATCAGTACGTGAGCGAGAGAGAGAGAGAGAGAGAGCAATGTACAGGAAACTCCCCTTACTAGTATGAATGTCTTTGATTACACGATGTGATCACGATACCCAGTTTGGTCACCGCTGGTTTAGACAATGCTTCTTACCAAAACAAAGAAATTAAATAAGGCACTCACTGCAAGTTTCCGAAAATGTATTAGAAATAAAGTTGTTGCGTATGGACAGAAAATAGCAGATAACTACTGGAGAACAGAAGGTTTAGTAGAAGACGAAGTTGAAAGTATTAGGCCTATAGATGATAGTGATAGTAACGATAGTGAAATAGATAGTGCTGAAGATGGCGGTGATAATGGTACAGATACTGCTAATGATGGGAACGATAGTGAAACAGAAACAGCGGGCGAAACAGGAAGCAGAATTGACAGCGCGGACGAAGAAGACACCAGAAGAGAAGGTGGTGTTGTATCACTATAAATACGTATAGTAAGACAAACGGTATAGAATTCAATACGCAAATATTACTGACGCATGATACATCTTTGCACAGACGGAAAATGTTCTGATGTTCTGGCTCCTTCAGTTGTCACGAGAGCCAGATTGCACCGCAATGTTGTGATTAACTAGGCCAAAAAAATTTCTCGAAGCGCCCTCAGTCGATTCGCCAGATCTCTTGGTTGGATTATAACTGCAATGTGACATTGGGATGCGTTCGACAAGGCAGACGGTGCGTTTACGTGATTATAAAATATTACACGCTGAAGTAGACAACAGAGAATGATGAACTGACGTTGTTGCTATGTTTCCATGGTTACCAAGTATCTTCACGGTTATGTTTATGTTCCCATCGTGAATGGTGGTCTGACTTCTTAATTTTACGAGAGTATTTATGTTCTCAAGTTAATGCTCAAGTTTCCACTTTGAATGGAGCTAACTTCAAGGCTGTGACGTAGTATGGCATACAGTGTGGTTTGTAATGAAGCCTCCCATCACTTCAAGACAACGCTGGCATTCTCAGTCTGCAGCATAACATAATAATGATCATCGCAACTTTTCATCAGAAAAACCAGTTCTATATATTTTATTTTATATATCTAAGATTAGAAGTTTAATTCACATTGAATTATACGTTTTTTCATTCTATGTATATTACATCTGCGTGTACTTATATTTCCAGTATAATATGATTAGCCTAATAACGTGGCAATTCTTACGAAATAGTGCGATTCGGAAGGAATACTTAGTACTAATCTAATTTCAGTATATTTTAATTTGCAATACAATAAGGATCCATAACATAAAACTGTTTGAAAATGTGATTTATAATGAAGCCATCTTTACTTAAGAAAGACGTGGATCCTCAGTCTGCAATCTATTACAGTGATCTACCGAACTTTTCATCAGAAAGGTCAGTTCCATCGTTTCTATTTTATGTATTTATGATTAGAAATTCAGTTGGCAAAGTTTTATTGTATGCATACTATTTTCGTGTATTTTTGTTTGCAGCGTAATGTGATCAATAACGTAGTAATTCTTATAGAACTTTTGTGACACAATCTTAGAAGGAGTATTTAGTACTAAAATATATTTTCAGCGTAACTATTTCAAAATATTTTACTTTTGAGTACGGGACTGTAATACAGAAACTTTACTACATTGTGATTTGTAATGAAGCCTCGAATTACATCAAGAAATACATAATATGAATCCTCACTCTACAACCTGACTTACGGTGATCATCGAAATGTTTCATCAGAAAGGCCGGATTATCTTCTTTAATTTTACATATCTAACATTGAAGTTCATTTCGTATTAAATTATAAAGCTTTTTTCTATGCATATTATTTGCGTGTGCTTTATTTCCAGCATATTATGATTAATAACGTGAATTCTTATAGAACTTCGCGATACTTATACGCGGAGAGAGAAATTTATTTTTAATATATTTCAAAATACGTTGATTTCCAGTACAATAGGGGAAAATAACATAAAAACTTCCTACAATGCGATTTGTAAGGAATCCTTCGGTTTCTTAAAGGAAGACCTGGTATGAATCATCAATATGCAGCCTATTAGGTCTATATATGTAGTGAACATCGAAACGTTTTATCAGAATGACCAGTAATATCTCTTTTATTTTATACAGGGACATCGTTTTATTTTTACTTCAATTTTTATTGTACCTGAGTTTTTGAATGTATTTCACTCCCACTCCTTCTACTAATGAAGTTCAACCGTCCTCCACACAGAACCAAGACCGCATATAGGCCTACAGTCATAGTAGCCTTACGGTCATAGTAAACAGTTCGTTTCAAAAATATGTTCGCGTTTTCCAGTGACGAAAGAGTTTCAATATTGAACCATTTTCGCACAGGTACTGTCGTCCATTTGCCTACGTCGTATCCCGGTTTCCACCACCAGCTTTTATTCGCCAGCTAGTGGCTGGGCTGTCTTAGCTCTTTTCTGAGAACATTGTTAGGAATTGGACGTTTAAGTAATATTATACAACTGTTTAAAATAAGGTAAATAAAATAGCCTCGTTAAGTAATTAACCGTCACGTGATTTCCTCCCTTTCTACGACCCTACGACATAATCACTTGGACGGACAGTAGACAGTATGTCTGAGTAATTTTATCTTTTCGGATCGGGCAGAAATGAAGATTGAACTTAGAGTACGTAAAGTACTGTTTTATAGAGTAGGTACAGAATTATTCCAACACGAGTTACTAGTACGAAGAACGAAACTGGTAATTGGGATTAGGTACAATAGTCTATAGTGCGATAATATGCACATTAGAACTGAAGCCTGTATCGAAATGAACGGCCACCATTTCCAAAAATGTGTTTAAATATCCATATTATGATTATTTTTCAATTTAACTTCATTCTCTATATTGTACGCAAATGTGCTGTGGACAGTATAATATACACTGCATAATGAATAAGTCCACATGGACAGCTTAGTTCGTGAGTAAAAACACTCATTGTTAATACTGTACTGTATTTTGATTAAACAAAAAACCTAATGGAAATAATCAAAATCAAAATCGCGATATTTCCTTGTTTACGTAAATGGAGTCTACACCTGTGGAGTAACGGTCAGCGCGTCTGGCCGCGAAATCAGGTGGCCCAGATTCGAATCTCGGTCGGGAAAAGTTACTTGGTTGAGGTTTTTTCCGGGGTTTTCCCTCAACCCAATACGAGCAAATGCTGGGTAACTTTCGGTGCTGGACTCCGGACTTATTTCACCGGCATTATCACCTTCATATCATTCAGACGCTAAATAACCTAGATGTTGATACAGCGTCGTAAAATAACCCCCCCCCAAAAAAAACGTAAATGGATGAACTACTTTTCTTCCCTCCTATACCTAGTAAAGTGATTTGTTTGTATAATACGCCAGTATCATCGAACTCCAGTGGTGGAAGGGGTTAGCAAATAGCGTTGATCCAAAGGTATAGCCAGGTTAATATTAAAAATGTTAGTACAAATAAAATGATGTCCCTGTATATGTGATATTAGAAGTTCATTTCGCATTATTATTTGAGGTTAGTATGACTTCCGGGTATTGTATTTCCAGCACAATGTCATTTATAACATGGAAACCTAATAGAACTTCTGGAATACTTAATTGGGAAAGTGAATTTAATTCATTTAGTGTTCTACCCAAGGGCAGATCTTTCACTGCACACCCAGCTTTCTCCAGTCTTCCTCTTTGTCTCCTCATATGATCCATATATCTCAATGTCGTCAATCATCTGATATATTCTTCTATCCCGAACTCTTCTCCCGTTCACCATTCCTTCCAATGCGTCCTTCAGTAGGCAGTTTCTTCTCAGCCAGTGACCCAGCCAGTTCCTTTCCCCTTCCCGATCAGTTTCAGTATCATTCTTTCTTCACCCACTCTTTCCATAACAGCTTTATTTCGTATTCTGTCTGTCTACTTTACACGTTCTATTCTTCTCCATATTCACATTTCAAATGCTTCTATTCGCTTCTTTTCACTTCGTCGTAATGTCCATGTTACTGCCCCAGACAATGCCACATTTCATACAAAGCACTTCACTAGTCTCTTCCTTAGTTCTTTTTCCAGAGGTCCGCAGAAGATGATCCTTTTTCTATTAAAAGCTTCCTTGACCATTGCTATCCTCCTTTTGACATCCTGGCAGCAGAGAAGGGGAATATATATTACATTTATTTTCAGTGTAATTTTGTGAAAATAGGTACTTTGATTTTCAGTACAGTATGAGACAGAATGACGTAGAAACTCTCACTACAATGTGTGAAGCGTTCGGTTACTTCAAGAAAGACATGGCATGAATCCTCGATCTGCAGCAATCATATAGTGATCATTGAAACGATTCATCAGAAAGGCAAACTATTTGATGTGATTTGTGATGAAACCTGTGGATACTTCAACAAGGACATGGCATAAATCCTCACCCTACAGCTTGGCATATAGTGACGTCGAAACGTGTCATCAAAAAGCCAGTTCTAAATTTCTTACTTCAATTATTTAATATTAGTAATATAATGCACATTAGTTTATAAGATTTCATTCTATGCATATTATTTGAGTGTACTTTTATTTCCAGCATAATATCATTAATAATATGGCAGTTCTTATAAAAATTATGTGATATTTAATTCCGAAAGGAGCATTTAGTAGAAATGTATTTTCAATGAAAATATTTTAATAGGCTACATTTTGATCTTCAGTACAGTAACGTAGATATTCTTCCTACAATGTGATTGGTGAAGACGTCTCGCGTTGTTTAAAAAAGATGTGACATGAATCCTCAATCTGCAGCCTAACATAAAGTGACCATCCAAACGTGTCTTCAGAATGGCCAGTTGTATCTTTTAATTTTATATATCTAAGATTAGAAGTTTAATTTGCATTGCATTTAAAAATTTTAGTCAGTGCACATTATTTGCGTAGCCTACATTACTTTCCGGCATAACATGATTAATTTCGTGGCAATTCTTATAGAATATCTACTTTATTTAAATTTGAAGAATTATTTGGTACACATTTATTTTCAGTGTAAATATTTGAAAATACTTTGATTTTCATTATAGTTTGTGACAATAACATAGAAACTGTTGGTACAATGTGATTTGCAATGAAGCCTCCGGTTACTTCAAGAAAAACATGGCATGAATCCTCGATCTGCAGTCTATCATATAGTGATCATGTAAACGTCCATAAGAAAGGCTAGGTTTATCTTTCTTATTTCACGTATTTAATATTAGAAATGTAATTCGCATTATTTTATAAGGTTTTATTCTATCCATATTCTTTGCATGTACTTTTGTTTCGAGCGTTATATGATAACGTGGCTGTTTTTATACAAATTCTGCAATACTTAAATTCAGAAGGCGTATTTAGTAGACCTACATGATCATCTTCAGTGTATTTATTTCAAGATACTTTCATTTTCAGTACAGGAAATTACAAGAGTGTGTAAGCATTTCCTGCAATGTGAGTTCGTAGTGATCATAGAAATCCTTCATAAAAAGACAGGGTCTGTCTTTTGCATTTCATATATCTTAAAATATTAGAAGTTCCATTCGCATTAAATTATAAGGTTTGATTCTATGAGTATTATTTGCTTGCAGTTACATTTGCAGAATAATACGGTTAATAAAGAGACAATTCATACAGAACTTGTGCGATACTTATATTACGAAGGAGTATTTAGTAATTAATTTTATTATTTTTATTGTAAATATTTCAAATACATCGATTTTCAGTACAGTAAGGGGTAACAACGTTGAAATATTCCTACAGTGTGATTTGTGAAAACTCAAGCATGAATCCTCAGTCTGCAGCCTAACATATAGTGATCATCGAAGTGATTCATCAGAAATAATAGTTCTATTTTTGTACTTCATAGGGGTATCTAATATCAGAAATTTGTGTCGCATTAAATTATAAGTTTTCACTGTAATATTTGTGTGCACATTTTTGTTTCCAACATAATACTGTATGAATAATTATGTGGCAATTCTTAGGGAACTTGTGCGATTCTTAAATGCGGAAGGCGTATTTAGCACAAATTTATTTTCAGTCTAAATATTTCAATATACTTCGATTTTCAGTAAAGTAAGGGATTATAATGTAGAAATTGTTTCTACAATGTGATTTGTAAAGAAAATTTTCCTACAAAGTGATTTGCAAAGTAGCCTCACGTTACTTCAAGAAACACATGGCATGAATCATAAATCGGCCGCCTAAAGTATAGTGATCCTCGAAAAGTTCAATCAGAAACGGCAGTTATACCGTGTTCATTTTCAATACGTAAGATTGTAAGTTTAATAATTCGTATTACATTATTGTAATTTATTTTATTGTCCTGTGCTTTTGTTTCCTGCATTATATGATTAATAACGCTCAATTTTGATAGAAACTGTGCGACACTTATTCATAGACATTTCGCAGCACGCGCTACGAGCGTGCTAAACTAGCCCCGGCTATCCACTGGTTACTTGTACAGAATTCAAATCATATCCTATCGCTAACACTGGTTTATGAATACGAAAAACGCTGATGATCCATCGGAAGCCCCCGCTAAGAATGTCTATGATTAGGATCTACGGCCCTTAAATTCCAAAGAATTGATCTATTTAGTACATATTTATTTTCAGTTTAATTATTCAAAAAACTTTGATTTCAAGTACAGTGAGGGAAAATAATGTAGAAATTTTTGCTGCAGTGCGAATTGCCATGAAGCCTGGAGTTACTTCAAGAAAGATATGTCTTAAATCATCGATGTACTACCAAACATATAGTGATCGTCGAAATCCTTAATCAGAAAAGCAAGTTCTACCTTATATATATATATATATATATATATATATATATATATATATATATATATATATATATATATAGGCTACCTACTTACTTACTGGCTTTTAAGGAACCCGGAGGTTCTTTGCCGCCCTCACATAAGACCGCCATTGGTCCCTATCCTGAGCAAGATTAATCCAGTCTTTATCATCGTATCCCACCTCTCTCAAATCCATTTTAATATTATCCTCCTATCTACGTCTCGGCCTCCCCAAAGGTATGTTTCCCCCCCGGCATCCCAACTAACACTCTATATGCATTTCTGGATTCGCCCATACGTGCTACATGCCCTGCCCATCTCAAACGTCTGGATTTAATGTTGCTAATTATGTCAGGTGAAGAACACAATGCATGCAGTTCTGTGTTGTGTAACTTTCTCCATTCTCCTGTAACTTCATCTCTCTTAGCCCCAAATATTTCCCTAAGCACCTTATTCTCAAACACCCTTAACCTCTGTTCCTCTCTCAAAGTGAGAGTCCAAGTTTCACAACCATAAAGAACAACCGTTAATATAACTGTTTTATAAATTCTAACTTTCAGACTTTTTGACAGCAGACTGGATGATAAGAGCTTCTCAACCGAATAATAACAGACATTCCCCATATTTATTCTGTGTCTAATTTCTTCCCGAGTATATATATATATATATATATATATATAGTGTTAGTTGGGAGGCCGGTGGGAAAAAGACCTTTGGGGAGGCCAAGACGTAGGTGCGAAGATAATATTAAAATGGATTTGAGGGAGGTGGGATATGATGGTAGAGACTGGATTAATCTTGCTCAGGATAGGGACCAATGGCGGGCTTATGTGAGGGCGGCAATGAACCTCCCGGTTCCTTAAAAGCCGGTAAGTAAGTAAGTAAGTAAGTATATGTATATATATATATATATATATATATATATATATATATATAAGGTTAGAAGTTTAATTCGCATTAATTTATAAGATCTTATTTGATGCATATTATTTGCGCGTGTATTCATTTGCATCATAATATGACTAATAACTACTATTACTACTATTATCACCGCCAACGCTACTACTACTACTACTACTACTGCTACTGCAGTAGATCTGATTATGCAATTGTCTAAAATGAATAAAATAGGATAGGACTTTTTATAAATTTGACGATAATATGAAAATCATAATAGTGGCCTGTCATCGTCCGGGCTGAAATACACCCCTACGTATCATGTCGTTGTTAAGACATTCCACTTCAATTTTGTAAATTGTATATTTAGTCAGATACATTGAATTTGAATTTATTGAAATTACAAATTACATTATATCTGTATATATTTAAAAACAAAGCAATAGCTCGTGTACGTACTACTACAACCGCCACGTCTAACGCCACTGCCATTACTATTACTACTAATACTACCACCATTGCCACCGCCACCGCCACTACTACTACTACTACTACCATGGCCAACGCCACAGCCACCGCCACCTCCATCGCCACTACTACTACTACTACTACTACTACTACTACCGTGGCCACCGCCACAGCCACCGCCATCGCCACTACTACTACTAACACTGCTATTACCACGGCTACAGCCACCGCCACTACTGCTACTACAACGGCCACCCCCACGGCCACCGCCACTGCATCTATTACTATTACTACAATTTTCTACTACTACCACAGCCAACGCCATTGCCACCACAATTGAACTGCCACTTCTACTACCACTACTATTACAACGGCCACCGTCAGCACCACTGCCACTACTACCACCACGGCCAACGCCTCCGCCACTGCTACTATTACTACTACTACTACTACTATTACCACGGCCACCGCCACAGTCACTACTACTACTATTACTACTGCTACTGTCACCGTCACAAATACTACTGCCACCATGTCCTCTGCCACTACTACTACTACTACTACTACTATTAATACCACGACCACCGACACTGCCATCGTCTCCTCCAATACTACTACTACTACTACTACAACGGCCACCCCCACTGCTACCGCCACTGCATCTAATACTACTGCTACAATTTTCTACTACTACCACAGCCAACGCCATTGCCACCACCACTGAACTGCCACTTCTACTACTACTACTATTACAACGGCCACCGTCAACACCACTGCCACTACTGCCACCACGGCCAACGCCTCCGCCACTGCTACGATTACTACTACTACTACTACTACCACGGCCACCGCCACAATCACTACTACTACTATTACTACTGCTACTGCCACCGTTACAAATACTACTGCCACCATGTCCTCTGCCACTACTACTACTACTACTAATACCACGACCACCGACACTGCCATCGTCTCCGCCAATACTACTACTACTACTACTACGGCCACCGCCACCGCCACTATTTCTGCTAATACTACTACTACTGCTACTACTACTAATACTACTACTACTACTACTACAGTAGGACTCCAATTTAGAGGAGGGAGCATTTAACTTGCAAGCAGAAAGAGTACTCGATACACGATGAAGATGTCAGGGAAGCGAACAAGACTGAGCCTGAAAGAAAAACTGCAGGTTATTGCTGCAATAGAAATGGTGCACAAATAAGTAAAATTGTTAAGCGATGTAATCTAACCTCATCTACTGTATACAGGATAAAAAGTGACACTGGAAAAATTGCAGAAGAACTGGAAAATAAAGAGGATAATGTAAAGAAAATATTTTATGAAACTTCTTGATAACAAGAAATTAGAGAATGAAACGTTTGAACGGTTCAAGCAAAAGAGAAGTGAGAGAGTTCCTGTGTCAGGCGAAATACTGCGTGTGAAAGCCTGAGAATTTAACAATAAACTTGGTGGTGATACAACATTTAAAGCTAATAATTGGAGGTTAAGGGATTTTAAAGCATGTCATGGCATTCGCCAGATCTCAATACAAGGCGAACAACGAAGTGCAGATATATCACCTGTTTCTCAGTTTGTTGAGGAGTTCATCATGAAATATTATGTCGGCAATTAAGTAACGCTGACTTAAATTGGAAAGCGCTTCCAGACAAAACTCTAGCTTTGGCTTCAGAACGTTTGGAGTCAGGGTTCAAACAACAGAAAGAACGAGTCATTTTACTGATGTGCTCTAATGCCAATGGTACCCACAAACTTCCCCGGGAAATAAAAAAATTCAAGGGCATTTAAGAATGTGAATATTAATAATTTACCTGTAAGTATGTTATTGTTCATAAAAGAACACTTGGATGAGTGTAAAGATATTTACAAATTAGTTTCATGATGTGTTTGTTCCTGATGTGTGCTCACATTTACGAGAGAATAAATTGTTAGACGAGACAATAGGCCTATTGGTGTTGGATAATGCATCAGGTCATTTAAACGTCTGTCTGCAGAATGATAATAGTAACATAGTTTGTAGATTCCTACCACCTAACACTAGTCCCTGGACCAAGGCGTAATAGAGAGTGTGAAGCATCGATATCGCAAACTATTTTATTCAGTGCATGATAAGAGAGGATTCAAATGGAAATGCCTATGAGTTCTTAAAGAAATACTGCTTAAAAGATGCTATTCATAAGATTGTAAATGATTAGAATGATGTATCCAGGGAAACTATAAAGAGAAGATGGAATATATTAACGCCCAATTAATAGTAAAGTTGTCTGTAATGTGTCTGATTAATTTTCAGAGATCATTATGTAATTAATTTTATAATTATTTTGTCACGAAATAAGAGAATGAACAAATGTTCATGGAAATACAATCGTTATTTATTCATTTGTTTGTTGAAATTACGATAGTATTGTGTTCATGATTTATTCTGTTTAAAGATATCTATATTTTATTTATAGAAGAAATTTATTTTTCTTATTGAAACTATAAAGGAATAGACTGTTTTGGTATTACATATTTAACTATATGATAATAATTAATACTGCAACAACAACAACAACAATAATAATAATAGTAATAATAATAATAATAATAATAATAATAATAATAATAATAATAATAAGAGTAATATTAATAATAATAGTAATAATAATAATAATAATAATAATAATAATAATAATAATAATAATAATAATAATAATAATAATAATACAGATTCATATTAAAAAGAAACGGATTGCTTTTAATACTTTTCCTATGTTAATCTATATTGTACTTACAATAACACCTCAACGAGTGCAGGGGTCTTGCTGCGCAAAGTGCATCGTCTCTGACGATCTTAGTGTATGCAAGCAAGGCATACCTCTACATTGCAGTCCTACTGTACTACCACGGCCACGGCAACAGTCACCGACACAAATACCACTACCACTACTACTACAACTACTACTACTACTACTACTACTACTACTACTAAAACTACTACTACCACCACCACTACTACTACAACGGCAGCCGATACCGCCAGTACTACTACTAAAATCACGGACACTGCAACGGCCAACGCCACCATTACCGCCATTATCATTAATATTACAACTATTATTGGCCTACTACTACTACTAATATTACATCTAACACGGCGACCGCAACTGCCAATATTTCTAATATTAATACTGCTATTACTACCACTACTACTACAAACACAGCCATAGCCACAACCACCGCCACTACTAATAATAATTCTATTACTACTACAACTAATTTTAAGAAGGCCACCGCTAACACAACACTCACTATGAACATAACTAAAAACAAGACCGCCACCGCCACTACAACTACTAGTACTACTACTTCTACTACTACTACTACTACTACTACTACTACTACTACTACTAACACAACCATAGCCACAAGAACCACCGCCACTAATACCAATACTAATACTATTACTACTACTACTAATATTAAGAAGGCCCATGCCAGCGCAAATCCCAATACGATTTTAATGAAAAACAAGATTGCAACCGCCACTAACACTACTACTACTACTACTACTACTACTACTACTACTACTACTAACACAGCCATAGCCACAATCACCGCCGCTACTCATATTAATACTATTGCTACTACTACTACTACTACTATTACTACTAATATTAAGAAGACCCATGCCAGCGCAACCCCAAATATGATTTTAAAGAAAAACAAGACTGCCACCGCCACCGCCAATACTACTACCACTACTACTACTACTACTATTACTACTACTACAACTACTGCTACTACTGCCACTAATATTAACAAGGCCACCGCCATCGCCATTACTAGTACTAATATTACTACTACTACTACTACAAATATTAACAAGGCCACCGCCATCGCCATTACTAGTACTAATATTACTAGTACTACTACTACTATTACTACTACTACTACTAATACTAATAACAGTACCATGGCCACCGTCATTCCTACTGCTACTAACACTACTAGAACTACTACTAATATTAACAAGGCTGCCGCCATCGCCACTACTAATACTAGTACTACTAATACCAATAAAAACAAAGCCATCGCCACCGCAACTACTAATACTACTATTATTACTACCAATATTACAAAGCCATCGCCACCGCAACTACTAATACTACTATTATTACTACCAATATTACAAAGCCATCGCCACCGCCAATACTAGTACTAGTACTACTGTTGTCACGCCAGGAGAAGGCGGCTGAAGTACTTTGACGGGGCGGAGGGGAAGCAGTCGCGCATGCGCACCGCGCTGTTCACTGCAATATTCCTGTTTCACAAACATCTACTGCATGTGTCTATGAATCTTTGCGACTTTGTAAAAATAATAGTAGGTTTTTACTGTAGTGCTTTATTAGTTTCAACAAGACAATTGTTTTCAGTATACCACAAATCTTGTATTGCTTTAGTTAGCCTTTGCTTTTCGTGTTAATAGTGTTGATAATAATATAGTTAATAGAATTTATGTTATTGTATACTGTTATTTAGGTTTATAGCAGTTTTTTGTTTATTGTAAATATGTCGACAAAGAGGAAACAAGGATTGACAATCTATAGCGAAGAAAGGAATATTATTAGAAGTGCAAAATAATTCTGTGATGAAGAAAAAGAACAACAGTGCCTTTGCATTCCTCTTACGAAACCTACAGCAAAGGTAGAAAAGTACTCTAATATATCCACAAGAACAATACAGCGTATAAGAAATGAAATGAAAGACTGCACAGAAGAAAGTGCGTTGTCAACACCCGAGGGAGAAAAAATTGTAAACGTCCAGACTACCGAAATGCAAATGTAGATGACTTCGGCGGGAGATTGACAAAAAAGATATAATTGAGAATTTTTATTTGAAAAAGAAAGAGGGCCACCGGCGTAGCTCAGGAGGTAGCGCGTTTGCCTGCTGATCTGCAGTTGTGCTCGGGAGTGAGTTCGATTTCCGTTTGCGCTGACTACCTGGTTGGGTTTTTTCCGAGGTTTTCCCAAGCGGAAGGCGAATGTCAGGTAATCTATGGCGTATCCTTGGTTTTATTTCGCCAAATACCATCCCGCCATCATCAATTCAATCAACACTGAAGAAGCTAGTAGTTATTACAGTGTCGTTAAATAACAAGTAAAAAAATAGTACCAAGCTGCAACAAACGTCCACCCTTTTACAAGAGAAAACTGATTTGAAATGGAAGACAACATTAAGACGAATACTGAAGAAAAAGGATTTCAGGTGGAAGAAGTGTGCAGCAAAAAAAAAAATTGAGGAAAACACTGTAAATTAGAATACGTGAAAATATCTACAGCAAATAAGAAAGCTTAGGAAAGTGGAAAAACCGATTTTGTATCTGGACGAAATGCGGATATATAGGGGTACCAATTTAAAGTTTTCCAAGTTCTGGCATGATAAAAATGTTACGGGAGTTTTGACTACCGTAAATGTGTCCAGAACACTCATTGTTGTTCATCAGGATGGGGGCGGTGGGGCTAATGGCTTTGTTGAGAGATTCGAATTAATATACACGGCTGGACCATAAACAGACATTATCTTGGACAGATCATACTCCAGAAATTTTGAAAAATGTGATAATGATAGCGACAGCACCGAAGATGCGGAATCTTTTATGTCTGACTCCGTTCCCTTGTAGCCAAGTAAGTGGACTGAAGTTTTCAGGTCAGAGTGTAGCGTAAAGTTCCCCCGTCCCGCCTATCTACTCCCCGCGCCAACTCGTAGCGCGAAGACAGTACTAATACTGATATTAACAAAGCCATCGCCACCGCCACTACTAGTACTAGTACTACTAATACTAATATTAACAATGCCATCGCCACCTCCACTACTAATACTAATAATACTAATACTAATATTAACGAAGCCATCCCCACCGCCTCTATTAATACTACTATTAATACTACTAATATTAACAAAGCCATCACCATCGCCAATACTAATACAAATATTACTAATACTAATATTAACAAAGCCATCCCCACCGCCTCTATTAATACTACTATTACTACTACTAATATTAACAAAGCCATCACCATCGTCACTGCTAGTACTAGTACTACTAATACTAATATTAACAAAAGCCGTCGCAACCGCATCTACTAATACTACTATTACTACTACTATATTAACAAAGCCATCGCCTCCGCCACTACTAATACTATTATTACTAATACTAATATTAACAAAGCCATCCCCACCGCTTCTACTAATACTACTATTACTACTACTAATATTAACAAAGCCATCGCCATGCCACTGCTAGCACTAGTACTACTAATACTAATATTAACAAAAGCCATCGAAACCGCCTCTACTAATATTACTAATACTAATACTAATATTAACAAAGCCATCGCCTCCGCCACTAATAATACTACTATTACTACTACTAATATTAAAAAAGTCATCGCCAGCCACTAATAATTCTAGTACAACTAATGGTAATACCAACAAAGACATCGCCACCGACATTGCTGGTACTAGTTCTACTAATACTAATATCAACAAAGGCATCGCCAACGCCACTACTAATACTAGTACTGCTAATATTAATTAATATTAACAAAGCCATCCCCACCGCCACTATTAATACTACTATTACTAATACTAGTATTAACGAAGCCATCGCCACCGCCAATTCTAATATTACTATTACTAATACTAATATAAACAGAGCCATCGGAACCGCCACTACTAGTACTGCTATCACTAATATTAATTATAACAAAGGCATCGCCTCCGCCACTAATAATACTACTATTACTAATAATAATAATATGAACAAAGCAATTGCCACCAACTCTCCTAATACTACTATTACTATTACTAATATTAACAAACCAATCGCCATCGCCATTTATAGCACTAGTACTGCTAATACTAATATTAACAAAGCCATCGCCACCGCGACTAATAATAATACTGTTGCTAATAATAATATAAACAAAGCAATCCCCACCGCCTCTACAAATACTAATACTACTACTAGTAATATTAACAATGCCATCGCCATCGCCATTACTAGAACTAATATTACTATTAATGATATTAACATAGCCATCGCCACCGCCACTACTAATATTAGTATAAACAGAGCCATCAGAACCGCCACAACTAATACTAGTATTACAACTACTATTAGTAACAAAGCCATCACACTCGCCACTACTAGTACTACTATTACAAGTACTAATATTAACAAAGCCATCTCCATCGCCACTACTAGTACTAGTATTACTATTATTATCATAATTAACAAAGTCATCGCCACTACCACTACTAATACTAGTATAAAAAAGCCATCGCCACCGCCACTACTAATACTACTATTACTAACACAAATATTAACAAAGCCATCGCCACGGCCAATACTAATATTACTATTACAAATACTAATATTAATAAAGACATCCCCACCGACGCTACTAATACTACTATTACTAATACTAACAATAAGAAAGCCAATGCCATCGCCATTCCTAGCACTGGTACTACTAATACTAATATTAACAAAAGCCACCGCCACCGCCACTACTAATACTACTATTACTAATAATGATATTAAGAAAGCAATCGCCACCGCCTCTACTAATACTAATATTACTACTACTAATACAGAGTGCATCAGAAAGAACGGATGGATTTCAAACTATCGATACGCAGCGAGGGGAGGGATAGAGTGAGGGGGACCAAGATTGTTGGATCAGATAGAGATTGCAGTTTCAGTTGAGAACATGGTGTTGGTCTGGTGTACAACGTGCTTTCATCGCAGAGACATTTTTGAAAAATGAAGAGTCTGTGATCGCCACTCAGGACTCATTTCGACATCGGACGTCACGCTAGGATTACAACTCGGAATACAATTTTGGGGTGGGCGGCTTCATTTCGTACCAGAGGTTCAACATTAAAGAAGAAATCACCTGGACGAACACGGAGCGCGTGTACACCTGCAAATGTGGAGACAGACAGTAGGTTGTCCGGGCACCTCAACCATCAGCCCGCACACATGTAATTGCACTGAGACTGTCCGAGGCTACGATAAGATCTCGCGCCCTGCGAGTTCTTTCTATGGGACCTTTTTAAGGCGCAAGTAACCACATACACTGGATGAACTAAAGACGGCGATTCGTGAAGAAGTCGCGGCAATCCCACCAACTATGACTGTGAAAGTGACGGCGAACTTCGGAAAACGCCTCGATGCCTGTATTGAAAACCAAGGACATCATATGGATGATGTTGTATACCATAAATAAAATGCATGTATTGGTGAATCTGTTGATAACAATAAATTTTTGATTTGATGAATCCTTACAATTTTCTTGCCCTGTGAAATCCATCCGCTCTTTCTGACGCACCCTTTATTAAAAAAGCCATCAACATCGCCACTACTAGTACTAGTACTACTAATACTAATATTAACAAAGCCATCGCCACCGCCAATACTAATATTACTATTACTAATACTAGTATAAAAAGAGGAATCGGAACCGCCACTACTAATACTACTATTACTATTACTAATATTAAGAATGCAATTGCAATCGCCAATACTAATACTACTATTAGTAATACTAATATCAACAAAGCCATCGGAATCGCCACTACCAGTTCTAGTATTACTAATACTAATATTAACAAAGACATCGCTACCGCCACTGCTGGTACTAGTTCTACTAATACTAATATTAACAAAGGCATCGCCAACCCCACAACTAATACCATTAACACATACGAATATTAACAAAGCCATCACACTCGCCATTACTAGTACAATTATTACTAATAGTAATATTAACAAAGCCATCGTCTCCGTCACTACTAATACTACTATTACTAATACTAATATTAACAAAATTATTTCCACCGCCACTATTAGTACTATTGCCCCTAATACTAATATTAATACAGGCATCGCAACCTTCGCCACTAATACTACTATTACAACTATTAATATTTAGAAAGCGATCGCCACCGCCTTTCCTAATAATATTATTACTACTACTAATATTAACAATTTCATCGCCACCGCCAATGCTGGTACCAGATCTACTAATATTAATATTAACAATGGCATCGCTAACTCCACTACTAATACTAGTACTACAAATACTAATATTAACAAAGACATCACCACACCGCTACTATTACTACTATAACTACTACTAAGATTAACAAAGCCATCGCACTCGCCACTACTAGTACTACAATTACTACCACCAGTTTTAACAAAGCCATCGCCAGCCACTACTAATACTAGTACTACTAATGCTAATATTCAGAAAGATATCGCCACCGCCACTGCTGGTACTAGTTCTACTAATACTAATATTAACGAAGGCATCGGAACCGCCACTGCCTTTACTACATCTACTAATGCTAATATTAACAAAGCATCGACAACGCCACGACAAGTACTAGTTCTACGAATACTAATATTAAGAAATCCATCGCCACTGCCACTACAAGTACTATTACTACTAATACTAATATTAACAAAGCCATCGCCACCGCCACTACTAATACTACTATTACTATTATAATATTAACAAAGCCATCGCCAACGCCACTACTAATACTACTGTTACTACTACTAATATTAACAAAGCCATCGCCAGCCACTACTAATACTAGTACTGGTAATGCCAATATTAACAAAGTCATCGCCACCGCCACTGCTGGTACTAGTTCTACTAATACTAATATTAACAAAGGCATCTCCAACGCCACTACTAATACTACTGTTACTACTAGTAATATTAAGAAAGCCATTGCAATCGCCAATCCTAGCACTAGTACTACTAATACTAACATTAATATAAGCCACCGACACCACCACTACTAAGAATACTATTACTAAAGATAATATTAACAAAGCAATCGCCACCGCCTATACTAGTACTAATATAACTACTACTAATATTGACAAAGGCATCACCATCGCCACTACTAGTACTAGTACTATTAATACTAATATTAACAAAGCCATCGCCACCGCCACCACTAATATTGCTATTATTAATACTAGTATAAACAGAGGCATCGGAACCGCCAATACTAATACTGCTATTACTATTACTAATATTAGCAAATCTATCGCACTCGCCACTACTAATATTACTATTAGTAATACTAATATTAAGAAAGCCATCGCCATCGCCACTACTAGTTCTAGTACTACTAATACTAATATAAACAAAGACATCGCAACCGCCACTATTAATACTAGTATAAAAAAGCCATTGCAAACGCCACTACTAATACTACTAATAATAATATTAATATTAACAAAGCCATCTCCAAGGACATTACTATTACTAGTACTACTAATACTAATATTAACAAAGCAACGCCAACGCCACAACTAGTACCAGTACTATTAATACTGATACTAACAAAGCCATCACCACCGCCACTACTAGTACCAGTACTATTAATACTAATATTAAAAATGCCATCGCCACCGCCACTACTAATACTACAATTACTACTACTTATATTAACAAAGTCAACGCCAGCCTCTACTAATACTAGTACGACTAATGGTAATATTAAAAAAGACATCGCCACCGCCACTGCTCTTACTAGTTCTACTAATACAAATATTAACAAAAGGCATCGCCATCGCCACTACTGGAACCAGTACTACTAATAGTATTATTAACAAAGCCATCGCCGCCGCCAGTACTAATACTAATATCACTAATATTAATATTAAGAAAGCCATACCCACCGTCACTAAAATTAGTACTATTACTAATGCTTATATTAAAAAAGTCATCGCCACCGCCACTACTAATATTACTATTACTAATATTAGTACATGCAGAGCTATAGGAACCGCCACTACTTATACTACTATTTCTACTACTACTAATGTTAAAAAAGCCTCGCTCTCGCCACTACTAGTACTACTGTTACTAATACTAATATTAACAAATCAATCGCCACCGCCAATACTAATATTAGTATTACTAATACTAGTACAAAACAGAGCCATCGGAACCGCCACTACTAGTATTACCATTACTAATACTAATGTTAACAAAGCCATCGCCTCCGCGTCTACTAATACTAATATTACTAATAATAATATTAACAAAACAATCGCCACCGCCTCTACTAATACTATTATTACTACTATTAATATTATCGAAGCCATCGGCATCCCCACTACTAGTACTAGTACTACTAATAATAATATTAACAAAGCCATCACCACCGCCACTAGTAATAATACTATTTTTAATTGTAGTATAAACAGAGTCATCGAAACTGCCACTACTGATACTATTATTACTACTACTAATATTAACAAAGCCATGGCACTCGCCACTACTAGTACTATTATTACTAATACTAATATTAACAAAGCCATCGCCTCCGCCACTACTAATACTACTATTACTAATACTAATATTAACAAAGCCAAAGCCAAGGTCATTATTAATGCTAGTACTGCTAATACCAATATTAACAACGGCATCGCCAACGCTACTAATAGTACCAGTAATATTAATACTAATATTAACAAAGCCATACCCACCGCCACTACTAATACTACTATTACTGACACTAATATTAACAAAGCGATCGCCACCGCCAGTACTTATACTACTATTACTAATACTAATATGAACAAAACCATCGCCTCCGGCACTACTAATACTACTATTACTAATACCAATATTAACAACGGCATCGCCAACGCTACTAATAGTACCAGTAATATTAATACTAATATTAACAAAGCCATACCCACCGCCTCTGCTAATACTACTATTACTAATACTAATATTTACAAAGCCATCGCCACCGCCACTACTGATATTAATATTACTAATAATAATATTAACAAAGCAATCGCCACCGCTTCTACTAATACTACTACTGATATTAACAAAGCCATCGCCGTTACTACTACTAGTGCTACTATTACTAATATTAACAAAGCCATCGCCACCGCCACTACTAATATTATTATTACTATTACTAGTATAAACCGAGCCATCGGAACCGCCACTACTAATATTACTATTACTACCACTAATATTACCAAAGCCATCGCACTCGCCACTTCTAGTACTATAATTACTGATACTAATATTAACAAAGCCATCGCCTCCGCCACTACTAATACTACTATTACTGATACTAATATTAACACAGCCATCGCCAATGCCATTACTAATACTAGTACTACTAATACTATTATTAACAAGAACATCGCCAACGCCACTACTAGTAAATGTACTATTAATACTAATAATAACAAAGCCATCGCCTCCGCCACAGCTGGTACTAGTTCTACTAATACTAATATTAACGAATGCATCTCCAACACCACTACTAATACTACTATTACTAATACTAATATTAACAAAGCCATCCCTACCGCCACTACTAATACTACTATTACTAATACTAATATTAACAAAGCCATCGCCACCGCCACTACTTATATTACTATTACCAATACTAGTATAAACAGAGCCATTGGAACCGCCACTACTAATACTACTGTTACTAGTGCTAATGTTAACAAAGCCTTGCACTCGCCACTATTAGTACTACTATTACTAATACTAATATTAACAAAGCCATCGCCACCGCTTCTACTAATACTACTATTACTGCTATTAATATTATCAAGGCCAGCGCCATCACCACTACTAGTACTAGTACTACTAATATTAATATTAACAAAGCCATCGCCACCGCCACTACTAATATTACTATTACTATTTCTGGTATGAACAGATTCATCGTAACCGCCACTACTTATATCACTATTACCGCTACTTATATTAACAAAGCCATGGCACTCGTCACTACTAGTACAATTATTGCTAATACTAATATTAACAAAACCATCGCCTCCGCCACTACTAATACTACTATTACTAATACTATTATTAACAAAGCCAACGCCAAGAACATTACTAATACTAGTACTACTAATACTAATATTAACAAACCATCGCCACCGCCACTACTAGTACCAGTAATATTAATACTAATACTAACAAAGCCATCCCCACTGCCACTACTAATACTACTATTACTACTACTAATATTAACAAAGCCATCCCCACCGCCACTACTAATACTACTATTACTAACACTAATATCAACAAAGCCATCCCCACCGCCACTACTAATACTACTATTACTAACACTAATATTATTAAAGCCATCTCCACCGCCACTACTAATACTACTGTTACTAATAATAATAATCGTAGTAACAAAGCAATCGCCACCGCCACTGCTAATACTACTATTACTGATACTAATATGAACAAAGCCATCGCCTCCGGCACTACTAATACTACTATTTCTAATACTAATATTAACAAAGCCATAGCCTCCGGCACTACTAATACCACTATTATTAAATCTAATATTAACAAAGCCATCCCCACCGCCTCTACTAATACTACTATTACTACTACTAATATTAAGAAAGCCATCGCCATCGCCACTACTAATACTTCTATTAGTGATACTAATATGAACAAAGCCATCGCCACCGTCACTACTAATACTACTATTACTAACACTAATATTAACAAAGCCATCGCCACTGCCACTACTAATACTACTATTACTGATACTAATATGAAGAAAGTCATCGCTCCGGCACTACTAATACTACTATTACTAATACTGACATTAACATAGCCATCCCACCGCCTCTACTAATACTACTATTACTACTACTAATATTAACAAAGCCATTGCCATCTCCACTACTAGTACTACTATTACTAATAATAATAATAATAGTAACAAAGCAATCGCCACCGCCTCTACTAATACTACTTTTACTACAACTGATATTAACAAAGCTATCGCCATCGCCGCTACTAGTACTACTGCTACTAATACTAATATTAACAAAGCCATCGCCACCGCCAATACTAATATTACTATTACTATTACTAGTGTAAACAGAGCCATCAGAACCGCCACTACTAATACTACTATTACTACCACTAATATTAACAAAGTCATCGCACTCGCCACTTCTAGTACTATTATTACTGATACCAGGACGAATAGAAGAAATTGTGTACGCACTTCTATGCTTTCTCATTGGCGGTGGCAGACCTGACAACTAGTGGCGCTTCGATCGCTAGGGTGCATCTGTTGTCTGAAGTCAGACACCTCGAAAATATATTTGTCGCGTGTTTAATGATTAAAGTTTCTAAGGGTTGTTAATATGCTTTGTTGTAGAGAGTTATGTAGTTGTCTTCAATTTGTTGTGCTTTGAAGTAACCAGTGACAAAAGAATATTATGTGGTGGTTTAAATAATTACAAAAATGCCGTACTGTTTTGTTCCGGGTTGTAGATCGGAATAAGTAGAAATAGTGTAACAAGACATTTCTTTTCATCTCCCAAAGAAAAAGAATAAGTTTGGGAAATGGGTCAGGGCGATTTCGCGGAAAAATAGGCAGCTTTCGATAAATAACCAATAGACTGTTTTAATATAAAAAGTCATAAAACAGCAATACCGCGAATGTGTTGAAAATTACAAGGAGGAGCTCTATCTCACATTTTCCCTAATTTACCGAAATGATTAAATATATGAAAATAAACTTTGCGGAGCGGTAATATTCGATGAGGTCAAACTCAGAGAAGACATTCAATTTAATAATTATTCCCTTAAAATGGACGTATTTGTTGATTTCGGAGATCTCACGACTGATGTCCAAAAAATCAATTAGCAAATCATGCATTAGTATTAATGTTTATGCCATTTATGCAAGATTGGATTCAACCAATTGCTATTTACGCCAGCAGAAACGCTACTCCAGGTGATATTCTCGCTAAATTCTTATAGAAGTTATACTACAATTAGAAGCAGTTGGGACGAGAGTAGTCGGTTTCACTTGTGATGGCAGTCAAACAAATAGAAAGGTCTGGAAGTCTTAGAAATCAGTGGAAAAAATTTTAAGCATAATACTATGTATATTCCTAATTCGTTCGACTATAAAAAAAAAGAAAGATACAGGCATTCTCAGATATTGTGCACATACTGAAATGCATAAGAAATAATTTTATTATTTCCATGATAAAATTGAACTCTCTTGCAAAGAGAAAAACATCAATTTCAGTTTTTATAGGAGACTTTTTAAGGAAGATTTATCTGGATGTGCGGTCTTAGGATTTGTCCCAAGTCGACAACAGCTCATTTAGATCCTTCGTCCTTTAAGAGAATGGATTCCAGACTCGCATTCCAACTCTTCAGCAACAGTGTCGACAAATCTTATCGGGAAATAGGTTCATCGGGTTTCGAAGGCAGTGAGGGCACTGAAGTATTTACAAGGCATTTAAACTGTATTGTCGGCGCATTAAATTCACACATTTCTGCTAAGGCTCTTTATAAAGACTCTTCTGATCACAAATTCCTTACTGATTTTCTTCAGTGTCTCACAACTACAACCAACGCATTTGCGTCTGCTACAACAATGCTTAGTAGTAACCTCGCAGAGCATTGCTGGAAACTCTGATGAACTACTCACATCGTTTGCGAATCAAATGCGAAACATTAGCGCGAAATGTGGAATTACGCGACAAGACAATTAATAAGTTTGTAGAAACTTGTATAAAAGAAAAAAGAATGTTATTCATGAAAAAAAGGCATGGTCAAGACTGGGAAAATGCTGTGTTCGAGTTGGTGGATACCATTCCTCTTGCGTTGATTGACAGATGTTTGGTATATTATGTGGCCGGTTATGTCGTAAATCATTCCTCTAATTTTATTGCGTGTACCCTCTGTGCCCTTCGACAGGAATGTAATAGGTCTAAACATTGTGCAGCTATCACCCAAATCGAAGACTACCGATCCGGTAGGAACGTCAGTATTTTAACCCATCCCTCCCAAGCTGTGTATGACGTACTTATTCAAACAAAATTGAAAATTAAAGAAAAGATTAGCTCAGCAAGTGCAATGTAGGATGACATCTTCTATCTTGACACCATTGACGTCCACACCTGTGGAGTAACGGTCAGCGCGTCTGGCCCGGGTTCGAATCCTGGTCGGGGCAAGTTACCTGGTTGAGGTTTTTTCCGGGGTTTTCCCTCAACCCAATACGAGCAAATGCTGGGTAACTTTCGGTGCTGGACCCCGGACTCATTTCACCGGCATTATCACCTTCATATCATTCAGACGCTAAATAACCTAGATGTTGATACAGCGTCGTAAAATAACCCAATAAAAAAATGACACCATTGACGCTCTTTCGATCCAGTCTTCGGAAACAGGTTGATGCAGAGAACATATCATGGATATTATTACTAAATTAGTCTACCACTATTTGAAGTGCCGGTTCTTCTTCAGGACAAAGGATATTCGAAGATAATTACAAGCTCGTAAATCCGTCAATTCATCTCGCAAACTCTCAAAGATAGCAGGCAACTAATCATGGTGAGTAATTTAATTCATTAATAGGCACGTAAAATATCATTCAACTCTTTATTTACTAACATTTTGTAGGTTTTTCTGTCCCTGATTTCGCAAGCTTGTTACGAAAATATTATTTAATTGCTGAATTTATAATATTGCTTTTACAACGTTTCAGATCCCATTATACTTTCCGTTACGAATGCTCATGATAGTATTACTTGATAGAAGACTATTAATTGTGGATAAGAGACTCTAAAGGTATTTCTAAAGTTACTAATAGCCGGGTTAAATGGAAGAAATTTGCTTTTAAAAAGGACTACATTCAACATAACAAGTACTGTGAACTCCTTCCGAGTCAGGCTCATAGCAGTAACAGCGCCGCGTTGCGGCGGATCCGTGTAAACTCACAGAGTGCGTACACTATTTCTTCTATTCGTCCTGTTGATACTAATATTAACAAAGCCGTCGTCTCCGCGACTACTAATACTACTATTACTAATACTAATATTAACAAAGCCATCGCCAAGGATATTATTAATACTAGTAGGCCTACTACTAATACTAATATTAACAAAGATATCGCCAACGCCACTACTAGTACCAGTACTATTAATACTAATATTAACATAGCTATCGCCTCCGCCAATACTAGTACTAGTATTTTTAATACTAGTATTAACAATGCCATCGCCACCGCCACTACTAATACTACTATTACTACTAGTAATATTAACAAAGTCATCACCAGCCACTACTAATACTAGTTCTACTAATGGTAATATAAAAAAGACATCGCCACCGCCACAGCTGGTGCTAGATATACTAATACTAATATTAACAAAGTCATTGCCAACGCCACTACTAGTACCAGTACTACAAATACTAATATTAACAAAGTCATTGCCAACGCCACTACTAGTACTAGTACTACAAATACTAATATTAACAAAGACATTGCCAACGCCACTACTAGTACTAGTACTACAAATACTAATATTAACAAAGTCATTGCCAACGCCACTACTAGTACTAGTACTACAAATACTAATATTAACAAAGTCATTGCCAACGCCACTACTAGTACTAGTACTAAAAATACTAATATTAACAAAGCCATCGCCACCGCCAATACTAATATTATTATTACTAATATTCCTATAACCAGAGCCATCGGAACCGCCACTACTAATACTACTATTACTAGTACTAATATTAACAAAGTCATCACCAGCCACTACTAATACTAGTTCTACTAATGGTAATATAAAAAAAAGACATCGCCACCGCCACAGCTGGTGCTACATATACTAATACTAATATTAACAAAGTCATTGCCAACGCCACTACTAGTACTAGTACTACAAATACTAATATTAACAAAGCCATCGCCACCGCCAATACTATTATTACTATTACTAATATTCCTATAAACAGAGACATCGGAACCGCCACTACTAATACTACTATTACTAGTACTAATATTAACAAAGCCTCGCACTCGCCACTACTAGTATTACTATTACTAGTACTAATATTAACAAAGCCAACGCCTCCGCCACTACTAATACTACTATTACTAATAATAATATTAACAAGGAAATCGCCACCGCCTCTACTAATACTAATATTACTACTACTAATATTAACAAATAAATCGCCATCGTCACCACTAGCATTAGTACTACTAATTCTAATATTAACAAAGCCATCGCCACCGCGATTAATAATAATACTATTAATAATAGTAATATTATCAAAGCAATCGCCACCGCCTCTACTAATACTACTATTACTACTAGTAATATTAACAAAGCCATCGCCATCGCCATCGCCATCGACAACACTAGTACTAATACTACTAATACTAATAACAAAGTCATCGTCACCGCCACTACTAATATTACTATTACTAATACTAGTGTAAACACAGATATCGGAACCGCCACAACTAATAATACTATTAATACAACTCGTATTAACAAAGACATCGCACTCGCCACTACTAGTACTATTATTACTAATACTAATATTAACAAAGCCATCACCACCGCCACTACTAATACTACTATTACTACTACTAATATTAACGAAGTCATCGCCAGCCACTACTAATACTTTTACTACTAATGCAAATATTAACACTGCCACCGCGACTAGTAAGACTACTATTACTATTACTAATATTAACAAAGCCATCGCCACCGCCACTACTAATACTACTATTACTAATACTAATATTAACAAAGCCATCGTTACCGCCACTACTAGTACCAGTACTACTAATACTAATATTAACAAAGCCATCGCCACCGCCACTACTATTACTACTACTAATATTAACAAAGCCATAGCCACCGCCACTACTAATACTACTATTACTACTACTAATATTAACAAAGCCATCGCCACCGCCTCTACTAATACTATTATTACTACTACTAATATTAACAAAGCCATAGCCACCGCCACTACTAATACTACTATTATTACTACTATTAACAAAGCCATCGCCACCGCCACTACTAATACTACTATTACAACTACTAATATTAACAAAGCCATAACCACCGCCACTACTAATACTACTATTACTACTACTAATATTAACAAAGCCATCGGCACCGCCACTACTAATACTACTACTAATATTAACAAAGCCATAGCCACCGCCACTACTAATACTACTATTACTACTACTAATATTAACAAAGCCATCGTCACCGCCACTACTAATACTACTAATATTAGCAAAGCCATAGCCACCGCCACTACTAATACTACTATTACTACTATTAATATTAACAAAGCCATCGTCACCGCCACTACTAATACTACTATTACTACTACTAATATTAACAAAGCCATAGCTACCGCCACTACTAATACTACTATTACTGCTACTAATATTAACTAAGCCATCGTCACCGCCACTACTAATATTACTATTACTGCTACTAATATTAACAAAGCCATAGCCACCACCACTACTAATACTACTACTGCGACGACCACCGCCACGATTACCGCCACCCACACTTCTACTGTTACTACCATCACCGACACCACTACTACTACCAGTGACACCGTTACCGCCACTTGTACTATTACTGCTTCTAATTCCACAACTTCAGCAACCGTCATCGCCACCGGCACTGCTACTACTACTACTACTACTACTACTACCACTACCACGTCCACCGCCACCGCCACCACAACTGCTACTACTACTACTACTACTACTTTTGGCACTGCCACTTCTACTATTACTAGTACTGGTACTACTACTTCTATTACTAGGTTCCTGCTATGTAACTGAATTCTTACAGAACTCATGTTTTATATATATGGAATGAGATCGGGTTGGTGAATTGTATTTTTTGTTATTGGTATTAATTTCCATTTAATTTAATTATGTTATTTGCCGAGTATATGTTTTTATTAATATTTTTATTCTATAATGACTGGGCTCTACTACTTCTTTTATTGTCTTCATCGTGACCATGATCATGATGATTATCTAAAATTCAATGGAGGATCATCGTAATTAAATGGCGAACATTTTGTAACATTATGTTGACTTGTTGGCGAAATGTTTATATATAGTAATTGATTTTCAAAATAATTAGTTACAATAGTGTAGGATTATTTTCATCTTAGAACAAAATTTGCTTTTTATTGCTTACATTTTTGTGCTCTCAGTTACGTGCAATTTCTTCTTTATTGCCGGAACATAAACTACGCATGATTTCTTGTTTTCCACCACGTCTTTATTTGTAAACAAGTTATTTGATGTAGGCTTACACTTTCGTCTATGGTTCATTCCATTTCGAGGGATGTTTTTGAAAATAACAAGTTTGTGATTTCCGCACTTTTCGAGACGCTGTATGCTGGCACTACGTTATTGTGATGACGTCGAACACCAAGTTCACCTTTTTTTTACCTACATATGATTTTGTCAGGAGAAGGATAAGTATTGTCTTTGATTGTGGATCCGACACTTTACTTTGTACGATCTAACGTTTGATTTGCAAACGTCAAGTCGAAGTGACATTCTTGAAACGGCTTTCAGAGTAAAATGTTCTTAGTTTAAACAACAAACTTTGAACAAAGTGAATGTTGGATGATAAAATGTGTTATGTTTTAACACCTTTGAATACTTAAAATAAGTTTCTTTCGATAAGACTCTTTCTGTATTTACTTACTTCTTTCTTTTCAGCATAAATTAGTTCAAAATTTCTTAATATATTTGTAGCTTACCGTAAATAGTGCCCTTTGTGGATGATTTCTATTAAATTGTTGTGCTGTCATCAGTAGTGTTTCAGTAAGTTGGGTATAGTCGCTCCACGGTGCGGCATAGGAGACTGGTCTTCACTTCACCCGCTTTGAGATGAGATGGTAAGAGATTTGTTGGTATGCCACAGAGGAACCGGAGCTTTCGGAGGAATCGCTCTCTTACCTGGACTGTGGGCTTATGCCGGTGGTAAGCCGGAGATCGAACCTGGGTCCACGGAACTGAGTCCAACGCTTTAGCCACTGGATCATCATGGCAGCATTATATACAGTGTTAATAATTTGCGAATGAAATATGATATTTTGTTCATTTATTGAATTATCCCATTTACGCTTTGAATTAATATTTATTATTAATTTAGGGATATTGGACGCGTTGCTATTTTTGGTTTCCTCCCCGTATAATATAATTCGTACAACTTTATATGCAGAATTCAAAAGCTATCAGACGGAGGATCCTGATTTATGAAGGAAGAGTAGGCTAAATGTAAGTGAAGGAAAATTGGAGATAGTACTCAAATGGAATTAATAGAAATCAAGAAACTTCTGTGTATTCACTAATGCAAGTTTTTTGTTTTGTTTTGTTTCTTTTGTTTCAGGCCCCGCTCATATCCTGTGCCTCATCGTGGCGAGCGGGTGAAACAAAGAATGATGCATGGATGACAGTTTCATTAATCGCTGAATTTATTTTTGTAATTTTCCTTGGTATTTAAATTAGTTTATGTTCACAGCAAATTTCTAAATTGCCACTTTCATAAAATTTCTTAGTAAAACTTTACTAATCCCTACTAATTACACAATAAATACTGTAAAATGGAAAAGTAAATGCGTCCTTCTTTGGCCAAACAGGATAACTGCAACTTGTGGTACATACATACGTTTTGAACTCTGTTCATGGGAGACTCATTAAGGTAAGTTAGAAATTAAAAATTTACTTCTTTAGATTTTAAATAATTATAAATTCTTCATTGATTATAATTTGTGCCCTACATCAGCGTTTCTCAAACTATGGTCCGCGGACCACCTGTGGTCCTCGAGGTCTGCCCTTGTTGTCCTTCAAAAAAAGGCAAAAGAAAAAATAAAATTCAAACGAATTGCGTATCAGTCAATAACTGAAAATCTCAGATTTTGGAAATGACACATGGCAATCGCCTTTTTCTTTTTCTCTCAGTACTGACATTTTATGGAATTTATTACCCTGTTCGTCTACTGACTTTTCACTCTACTCTCAACCACAAAAGAGGGATTTAAAGTACTATGAACGTGATGTTTCTCGCCATATTTCCCTACACATCTGGCGCCTCTCCTGTAACCCAGCCAGGGACCACCCAAATTCATAACACAGGACCGAACCTTTTCATATATTTATGACTTTCTTAATAGTTTTGCTGACACCCAGTCTGCACATTGACATGGTCATGTACTATACGTCGTACACCAATAAAACAACTCTGAGGTCACAATTTGAATCTTATTTTCCAAGCAAATATGACGGATCTTCATGGGTACGTGATCACTTTCATTGGGATATTGAAACTGAAAACTTTCATTGATTGAAAGAGAACAGTTAATTGAACTCTCGAATCAGACAGGACTTAAAATGAAATTCCAAGCGGAAGGTATGGTTAATTTCTGGACCTCATCACAAGTGAAAAGAGAATATAGTGAACTGTACAGTGGTGCTTTAGAGATTATAATTCAGTTTGCTTCTACTTATCTGTGTGAGGAAGGGTTTTCATCACTAACTCTAAAAACAAAGTAGGCTACCGAAATCGGCTCGATGTATGTGACAATCTCAGACTTAAGCTTACCAGCATACGTCCAAATATAGAACAACTGTGCAAGAATCGGCAGTCTCATTCATCTCATTAATGTATCAACATTTATTTATTTATTTATTTACTTACTTACTTACTTTCTTACTTACTTATTTACTTATTTATTTATTTATTTATTTATTTATTTATTTATTTATTTATTTATTTATTTATTTATTTATTTATTTATTTATTTATTTATTTATTTATTTATTTTGTTTTTAGTTAATAAGTTAAAGATTATCCAAACTCTAATACCTTGGAATTATTAAAGAAACAAAAATGAATTTTCTGCTATTAACATTAGCTTAATTAGTTAATGCTAATATAAATGAATGTAATTTAATTAATTTGAATTAATTCTATTTTGAAATGCATGTATATTGATATTAAAATATACTACAAAAATGATAAACTTGCTTTCGAAGGGAACAAGAGTAAGGTGGTCCGCGGAACTGTTCTGACTTAAAAAAGTGGTCCCCACTTCCAAAAAGTTTGAGAAACACTGCCCTACATCATTAATTTGAAGTTATTTTTGCAGGAGGAATATTCATCGGAGATCACAAGAAACAGCTTCATAATGAAGTGCTGTTATTTGAGCGCGATCCATCTTTAAAAGTACGGTAGATACAGTTCAGAAAAAAGGACCCGCCTGAATGTTCTAAGTGCCAGATACAACGCATTGCACATGCTCAGTGCTCCGAAGCAGTAGAATGTAGAATGTTTTATTTTCGCTGGCAGAGTTAGAGCCATAGGGCCTTCTCTTCCCCTCAACCAGCTTTAATCAATACAATATTGACATACATAATTAAGTTAAGATTCTCCAAAGATATTCTTCTCCAGCAATGGTACACACAAGATCTTTTTGGCCAAGGTGACAAGATTGGGCGGTATGTAGCCTTTTATTTTATTTCATTTCATTTTCATTCAGTGTTCTGCCCAAGGGCAGATCTTTCACTGCAAACCCAGCTTACTCCAGTCTTTCTTATTTTCTGACTTCCTCTTTGTCTCTTATGATCCATATATAAATGTCGTCTATCATCTGATAACTTCTTCTGCCCCGAACTTTTCTCCCATTCACATTTCCTTCCAGTGCATCCATCAGCAAGCAGTTTTTTGTGCTATGTAAATTAGAAATTAGCAACAATTTTTTTTTTCTAAAAATAAGACTATCGATATTTGGGCGATATTTATCCCGAAAAACGCGATTTTTGGCCGACATAATGCTATCTGTATTTTAATATAGTTTAATGAACACGATATCCTCCTTAACAACTGGCGAGATTTTTGATAGTGAATTGGACCGACAGGTTCAATATTAATCTAGGATCTCAATGTAATGTGGAATAGTACTCGCAGCCAAATCTAGTGCATAAAACCACAGCTGCAGCATTACAGTATACTTGAAGTGTTTTATGAATTCGAGCCTAACATACAGTAATAGAAAATATCATGCAACGCGAGCACTTAGGGTGGCGATAATTCCTGATAACAATTATTTATCATATAGGTCAGTTTGATTCTTTCCTTTTTAGTCCCCTTCATGTCATAACCTTGAAGATCTTATAATCATCCTGAAACCAAAAATCTCTTTTTTAAATTTTTGTTTGTACGTCTGTCTGTCTATCTGGATGTTTGTTACCTTTCACGCGATAATGGCTGAACCGATTTATATGAAAATTGGAATATAAATTAACTTCGTTATAACTTCGATTATAGGCTATATGGCATTCAAAATACTTTATTTAAAAAGGGGGTTATAAGGGGGCCTTAATTAAATAAATCGAAATATCTCGCTTATTACTGATTTTTATGAAAAATATTACGTAACAAAAGTTTCTTTAAAGACGATTTTCGATAAGTTTTATACAATGCTAAATTTTGGTTGTACAGGAATTGTGCATTACCATATGGCGAGATGTATCCGTTTTAAAATAATGCTTTTTATATCATGGCCAGGTCAGATTAAAATACGAGTAATAAAGATAAAACAAATGACTCTGCATTTATTTAAGGTCGCCTTGAGTCCTTGGACAATAATCGGATTAATATACGGTTGATATGATATGTGTTTATAATATACTAAATATTATTATATTATAAAGAGAGAGTATTTGTCTGTTTGTATGAGGCAATCTTAAGAAACTATTTAATATATTTAAATAATTCTTTCATCATTGGAAAGTGTAATTCCTTTAGTTGGACGTAGGCTTTATGTCATTACAGAAGCTCATGAGTAAATCGAGGACTGGGCACAAATGCATATTTTAAGGTAGGACTAAACAGAACCTTACGGACAGAACTACCACCGGGCTTTCTTAGCGTGGGCCTTGTAGGCCTAATCTAACCTAGAGAGATATTTATTAACGATTCCCAAAGACTTTGGTTGATGAGAACGGAACGGACTTTAAAAGTCCAAACCTTGAATGATGACGACGACGACGATAATAATGATGAAGACGATAACGACTATGACTAGACGACGACGACGATGTTAATGATGAATTCTTAGTCCATTGTACAATTACTAGTGTACAGCTATATGGTTATAATTGGAATTCCACATTAATGCTGCTAACCATTCTTCTTATCTTAAAATATTCGCATTCGTTCGTATACTCGAAATGTAAACCTTCAATTCTACGTAAATGTATGTTGATATTTAATTCTGAAGTAACACTATGTTAATAATATCTCTATGCATATATTGTAAGGCAGTTTGTCGTGTATAATTTATTAAGTGATTAGTTGCCTCATGAGTGATGCCTTTTTGATGTCACTTGTAGGGTCTAGACCTGTCTCCGGACAGTTTACTAAACAACAATGGGACAATAACAATTCATATTATTTTCCAGTTTAAGATATCATTTCCTTCTTGTCAAAAGTATAAGATCTAATTGATAAAATTTATTTGCAAGATTCTGCATCCAGTACTATCTTCAATCATCAGCCGATGTTCAGTGTGCATCTTCAAATATTTATAAGTTATGAAGAAATAATTGCAAAATAAATGCACTTTATCCTCACGACTGGATCATGAACTTCATACTGATTAAAATCCCACGGGTTCTAATAAATTGGAATTTCTTGAATCAAAACAGTTCGGATTCGTGTTTTCATGATATATTTTCACCCTTCATAGTCCATCATTCTTCTATGAATCTGGTGGTATGTGCGTAGATTCAGTTCAGAGAATCGTGAGCATTACGGACATGAGTATAAGTTGAAGTTAACCAGCCCTAGATGAAGGTGCTAATCGAAGACACTTGCAAAAGTACATCATTTTTAATTAACAAGAATTTTTTAAACCAGATAAATTGTAAATTGTAATTTTTGAAATAATGAAGCCATGAATTGACCTTAAGAAATATTTTGTATAGACTTTCCTAAAAGTTCATCTCAATTTATTTACAGCCTTGTAAATGTTGTTCGATCAATTTCATTACGTTTGCCTATCTTAATACAAACGCATTAGTTGCAAAATATTTCGCGAGACTGCGGTTTTTTAAATGGACGAATTCAAGTTAATATTACTTCCTGTTTGTTAAGTAAATTACATAAATTACACGATGGCCGTCAAAGCTTATCATATTGTTATGATAAGCTTTGACGGCCATCATGTAACTTATATACTTATACATCGGCTTATTGGACCACTCAACATGTAATTTAAATTCCTGTTTGTTGATCTAACTTCCTGTTTGTTGATCTAACTCCAATTTTTAAAAGCAATACGTAAATTTGATCCCATTTCATGAATCTATCTTTTCATATAAACATCACGATGAATATGGGGCGATGTCAAGAAAATTGGCAACAAATCGATAGTGATAAGCAGAGCTAGGAAGTTCGTACCAAAACAGATTTCAGTTGAGTACAGCGAGGAGTATAGATACCACCCGCGCATCGCAGTGCTGCTGCTCGCTACAAATGATACACAGTTTGATCACAAACAAGGCATAGTGACATTCTGTGGATCTGTGTAGAGTCGTGAATAGTATGAAGAATATTGTTAATTTATATTAATATTTTAGATTCTGAACAAAGTGAGCTATTCTGTTATTATTGTAATTCATTCATTTTCATTCATTCATTTATTTTATTCCATAGATCTTACATGAGCAATGAAGCTTTAAGATGTGGAACATGTCAACATTTTACAATATTACAATTACAATTTTTACAAATTTTTATAGTTTTACAATTTAGTAATTTTCTACAATTTTTACAATTTTGTACAATTTTTTTTACATTTTTTTTACATTTTTTTTACATTTTGGCGAGATGTAGTGAGATGAGATGAGGTCCGAGGATTCGCCAAAATATTACCCGGCATTTGCCTTTTCGGTGGGGGAAACCTCGGAAAAACCCAACCAGTCTCGGAAAAACCCAACCAGCCTCGGAAAAACCCAACCACGTAATGTGAATATTATGCATCATTCCAAAAAGGTAAACTCATCTGTTATTAAATAATTAAGCAAACAGGAGTGTGACACACGTTTTTTTTTTTTTTTTCGATTATGCTTACTTAAATGTTGACGTCTCATACTGCTATGCATTCAGTTGTGTTACAGTCCAAGTTTAACATCGGAATTACAATACGAACTTCCTAGCTGCCATTACAATAGAAACGAAATATTTTCTTGAAAACAATTATTATGGGTTTAATATTATATCCCATATACGAAATAAACTATTAGATTCACAATGTGGTTGTTTACCTGATGACAGTAAGAAATACTGTGCTATATTTCAGATTTGCTCCAGTAGGCTAACGTCTTGTGACGTAGAACGAATATTTTCAGAGTACGAATACTGTTTTCTTTTGATAAAATGAAAATGAAAATCTTAATTATTATTTGTTATATAAAGCTAGAATCATAATTGTATACACCCACGCCTTGGGAGTAACTGTCAGCCGTCTGGCCGCGAAACCAGGTGGCCCGGGTTCGAATCCCGGTCGGGGCAAGTTACCTGGTTGAGGTTTTTTCTGGGGTTTTCCCTCAACCCAATACGAACAAATGCTGGGTAACTTTCGGTGCTGGACCCCAGACTCATTTCACCGGCATTATCACCTTCATATCATTCAGACGCTAAATAACCTAGATGTTGATACTTCGTCGTAATATATCCCAATAAAATAAAAAATAAAATAATTGTATACTTTGTATGTATGGATGAATTAATTTAGATTGGTAGTTACGAACTTTATAATTACAAATTGTTGCTTTTTATATTATTTTCTTTTTCTAAGGCTGTGGACGATTGGAGCATATGCTTGGTTACCACCCGGCTGCACATGTTAGTCGTTCTGTTTTACGGACACCGAGAGACGCTCTATTTTCTATTACTTTTCACTCGGTAGAGGTATAGTCCAAGCTCACACAACCTAACAGTTTTGGTACCAACTTCCTAGATCTAGTGATAAATATGAGACTTGCTGTGTTCATTTCTTTGTGTAACAAATATTGTGTTAAGTGATTAGTTTACTGCATTCTTGTTTGTACCACTAGTTCTTCCCATGTATCTAAATCGCTATATAATTTGGTTGATTGGAAACGATTCATTTCATTTTTCATTTCATTTTATTTATTGTATTCCATACTTCTTACATAGCATTGAAGCTTTGAGATGTGGAACAAGTCAAGATTTCACAAGAATACAATTTCTTTTGACGACATGAAGTGAAGCTGAGAATTCACCATAGATTACTTGGTATTTGCCTTATGGTTGGGGAAAACCTTCGAAAAAATTCAACCAGGTAATCAGCCCAAACTGGAATCTAATCTAAGCTTGAGCGCAGCTTCGGATCAGCAGGCTAGACTGTCTGTCGACTGAGCTACATTGGTGGCTCTACAAAAAAAAAAATATATATACAGTACATAGCAATCAGACGATTCAGTTTGCAAACCTAAACAATTATTCATTAGTTGAACTAAAAATATAATATTAGTAAATAAATTAATGCAATTTAAAATCATAAACAATTCATACAAAGTAAATAATACTATGTACATATGACGCAAATTACTTCAATTTACAGGCTTAAACAATTCATCAGTTGAGCTATACAAAAATATACAATACATAGTAAACAGATCATGTGACTTTACAGTTTACCGTAGCCGAAAACCAGCTTGGAAAAAACTCTCTATTAAATTACGAGTATTTAACGATACGTTATAATGATAACTGGATGGATGGATGGATGGATGAAATGACTTATTAATTAAGCGGTTAAGAAATAAGGAAACATGTAAGTAAGGAAATATGTAAATAAAGAAGGAAGCGAGCAAGCAAGCCAATAAAAGTGGTTGGTCATTACTCATTAGGATTCGAACCATTTTTAACTTCAAAGTGTTGGGATTGAAGATAATGACACAAAATTAGTGTTATTAGACATAGTAAATCTTTGACTTTATATTTTTGAAAACATCAATTTTAGTACATGCACTCCGAAAGGAAGTTCCAAAGGTATCTAAACACTCAAACATCGATTTTATAATTCTATATACATATTTTAAATTTAAAAACAAACATTCAAATCCGCTTCCTGTAAAATTTTGAAATTTGCGGTTACCTAGTTGTAGTATTAAGGTAACGTTATTAGTTAGGAGAAATATTTATCGGCGATCACATAAAAACTTCATAGTGAAGTCTCCTTTGCTTCGGTGTCAATTCGGTCTGCCTGGACTTGGTTAAATAGACGGCGTTGTGGCTGAGCGGTACTTTCCCGGTTGCTTCAGTCTCGTTTAAAATGCTTTAACAGCTAACCGTAGTAATATCGTTATCACGTTTTAGGAGGAAATCTGTTGCATGATTTCTTTACCGTAGTTACTCGGGGGTCGATTATCTTGCTGTTATTCGTATTCGCAGCAATTGAAATGTAGTATTCTGGTGGCAGTGATTGAATGCGTTATTCTTTTGTCTGCCGAATTGGTGCAAACAAGCAATCTCAGCTCTTCCGTTTTATTACAATTTCATGTCTATTATGAAAGAAAATAGAGTAAGAGCTCCAAATTTCAGTAAATATGAAGTGGAAATGCTCATCGAGCTTGTACAGAAATATAAACATACGGTATAATAGAAAATAAGAAGACGTACGGCGTTTCTTTGAAAGAAAAGGACGCAACTTGGAGGAAAATTGCAGAAGAATTTGATCATTTTCCTGGTAAGTTATTCATTTATATTTATTTGTATGTATGTATTTATATTCCCGTAGGATTGTAGAACTGGTGTTATAACTTTAGAGTTAGAGAATACTTCGTCACTACACTTATTAGTATAATGCATATTGTAGGCCTACAGGTAGTCGAAACCACAGCTGTAGATCTACCTACTTTTTTTTGTCATGTAATCAGGTGCTGGGGTTGGATACATTTCAGAACACGTATACCTTCATTTCCCTTTACTCCAAAATTCCAATCTTGTGCACACAAAGTAAATTATTGGCACTGGAAAGTGTCTTTTCGTAAGTATGATGATGTGCATTCGACGTACACAGACAAATCTGAGTATTTTGAGATTTACTGTTGCCAGTGAGGTATCCGTATACAGAAATTACTATGTAGACATGATATTTAAGTTAGATAAAGGAGTTTATTGAAGAATATCAAACTCATAATTACAGAATTATGAAAGTGACAAAAATTGATCATCCCTTATATGTAGACCTAACTGTATATTAACATTGTCATATAATACATATTCCGAAGTGATAAAGTGTTAAAAGTTGTGTAATCAAGATGTATTATCGTTGTATTTTTACTGCACAGGGGTTACACAATGGACCTATATGAACTTGAAAACTACATATGAAAACTTGAAGTGGAAAGGGAGGAGGGATTCCGCTAATGACAAATTGGAAAAATATAAAACAGGTGAAGGAATTGTCGGCGCGTCAAAATTAGATGAAATCGGTCAACGTATCCTAGGTATCATCAAACCAAGTGTTTTTGTCAAGAGCACTTACGATTCTGATGCAGCATATGGAGATAATGAAATGCACACTAATCATGCAGAAAATGTTTATACATACAACTATATTATGAGCGCAAGCAATGTACACGGACATCATTTCAGTTTTTATTGTACCTGAATTTTTTAATGTACTTCCCTCCCACCCTTTCTACTAGTAAACTTCCACCCGTTTTCCACACAGAACCAAGGCCATATATGCATTAAAAGTTGTTTTAAGGTCACAGTATAAAGTAGTGACTATAGTACATTCCAGAAACATGGTCTTATTTTCCAGTGAATAAAGTGAATTCATTATTGGATGATATTTTCGCATAGATACTGTGTCCGTTTGGTTATTTCGTTTTCCGGTTTCCCCCCACTCGTTTCTGCTGGCCCCTCTGCAAAGGCTAGTGGCTGGGCTATCTTAGTTCTTTTCTGAGAACATTTGCTGTTAGGAATTGGACGTGTACATAATATTATAAAGTGTTTAAAATAATTTAAATAAAATGTGTTCGTTAAGTAAGTAACTTTCACGTGATTTACCCCCTTCCTACGACCCTGCGACATAACCACTTGGGCGGACAGTAGATAGCATATCTGGGTAAATTTATCTGTGCGGATCAAGCAGAAGTGAAGATTGAATTTACAGTACGTAAGGTACTGCTCTGTTATAGAGTAGGTACAGAACTATTTCAACATGCCCAGGATTATGGCTCCTTATGTCGCCTGATTTGAGTGCTTTGCATTATTTATTTTGGGGTTACTGTAAAACACATGTCTGTTAAACATCCTACAACTATAGAAGAATTAAAGAATTACGTTGAAGAAAAAAATACATACAATTTCAGAAGATATGCTTAGAAACATTTTCGATAATATGCACAAAACACCTGCAGCATGTAACGAAATGAACGTCAACCATTTTCAACAATTTGTTTAAAATATACAGATTTTGATTATTTTTCAATTTAAATGTCCTCTACATATTGTACGCTAATGTGCTGTAGACAGTGTACTATACATTGTATAATGTATAGGTCCGCCTGGATAGTTCAGTTAGTGAGTAAAAACACTTACTGTTAATACTGTAGTACTGTATTTTGATTAAATAAAATCCCAACGAAAATTATCAAACTCAAAATCGTAGTAGTTCCCAGTTTACGTAAATGGATGCACTACTTTTCTTGCGTTCTATACATAGTAAAGTGATTTGTTTGTATTTTATACTAGTAACATCAAACTCCGATCTTCGAAGGGGTAACAAACAGTCTTTCTGTTCTCAACCGTTAATCCAAAAGTATAGCCAGGTTAATATTAGAAATGTTAGTAAAAACAAAATGATGTCCCGGTACAATGTTACACAGAGCTTAAGCAAACAGTAAACATAATTTTAACTGCTTACAATACTTAACTTGAATCAGGGAAACCCTCACTATCCAACTAACATCACAGGCCTATGGTAGTATAGCATAAACTTTCAATTATTGTGCCCAATTGTCTTATTCAGTAAGATTTATAATATACCTAGTACATACGGAATTATGCTTTCTTTTAGTTCTTTTAGTTTAGTTAATGATACTATAGAAACTACTCTGTTAATTAGCGTTGATTGAATTGGTGATAGCGAGGTGGTATCTGACGAGATGAGGCTGAGGATTCACCGTAGATTACCTGACATTGCCTTACGATTGGGGAAACCTCGGAAAAGACCCAATCAGGTAATCAGCCCAAGCGGGAATTGAACCCACGCCCGAGTACAACTCTAGATCGGAAGCCAAATGCCTCTACTGTGTGAGCTACACCGGTGGCTGGAACTATGCTGAGTGGGTCATTCCATATCAAATCAACAAAGCGCTCAACCCGACCGACTCAGATTTCTTTCAAAATTTGAGGATTTGTTTTACCTGCCGCGCTAACTAAAACTCACGAGTTTCATATGTCCTGTGCTTTTCGTTTTCTGTCAGTGGCGTTTCAAACATGAAGAAAAATCATATTTTTGTAAGCACGCCGCTTCAGTTAAAATTATATATCTCAACAACGTCTCCAGATAAATTTACAAAAATTGGGTGATACATTCTTAATATGTGATAGTTTTTATTGCTTATATTGTTTTCTGCATGTATTCAATTACACTAAAAAACATGGTGAAACAATTTTTATATATTCACATTTAAAAATGCGGGAGTTCTATTTTAAGGAAAAAAAAATATATATAGTACGCCTCAATTAGTGATATAATGAACTGATAAGTTTCAACTTGGAATCGTCATAGGTTACAAAGATAAAAATTATTATGTCACTGCAAGCGTAAGCTAACCGTGTAAGTCGCGATAATTATGTCCCACACATTCGTTGTATTTAATTATATTTGATCATATTCTTGAATGTCGCTATGTAATTTAACATGTATTACATAATTCGAATTTTTTTAATTATTACCTCAAATAAATTATTGTCACATGGATTTTGTTAAACCTGAAGTTCTGTAAGAATGCTTACCATTCATTGCTGAGATGAAATAGCCTGATCATCTTTCCAGACAGGATGCTGCGTTGTTTCAGCTGCATTTTAAAGCTGCTTAGCAAGTATAATACCCATCCTAAACAGCAGGACTGTATGAAACTTGTGTTCCAGGCAATGCGGTGGATTTTGCAAATCGAAGAGCAAGTATTTTTTCCTCTTCAGTGTAGCTTTTTTCAGTCACATAAACGGTATTAGTGTTTGGGAGATGATCCCTTGTCCAGTCGTACAATTCCCTAGGTGTAGTTATTTGTTTATTGGATGGTCTCTGCAAACTAGCACAAGCCGCAAACCTTTTAAGTGTCCCACCTACAACGTCGCATGCTCTTTTGCCATGCGATATGCAAAAATAATGCAATTCTGTTGGAAATCCAAAATCTTCTTCATGTAATGTGAGATTCAGGAAATTTTTACCTATTTTTATACTCAGCAGAAAATCCATAGGAGAAATACATAATTTTTGTGGTGAATAACAGATGTTTGTTTTAATGACTCCATTAGATATTTTTGAAACAGATGTACAGCTGTCAAAAGAAAAGTGGCCTCTCTCCTGAAATAAAGTCCCTTCGGATATCTTCGCTACAATTCGGAGACAGGCGATGTTACATGTTGTTGGACCACGTTACCTGATATCTACAGTTATAATTGAAGTATTCTGTGTGTTATTCGATAGCGTAATGATAGCGTTCAGGCCTCTTATTCATGAGGTCCTGCGTTCGACTACAACCTCGTGCTTTTTATGTTCTTTTTTGTTCTGTTTTTTGAGAGAAACAAACTATACATAAAAGCTCCTTTCTCTTTTATGATTATTTTAGTAATTAACATCAGGTTAATTAATATATTATGCCATGACTTTATCATTATGATATTGTGGCTGCAAATGGAAAGAAAAAAGATGTTATTCTCAATAAAAATATCTTTCGTGGCATAAACAAAACAAATTTACTGGGTCGGCCTTAAAATATTCAAACAATTAAGCGTTCAAAAAACAAAACAAAAAGCCACAATTCAATATTTAGTCTAACTTCCTCTTATCTCGATCATCTTGCAGTCGAGTGGGCATGGAATCGACTAGTCTTTGCAAATAGCGACTGCTCTTAGTCACGATATTCCAGGCATTCTGAACATACATGCATAAGTGTTCTGTCCATGGGCAGGTCTTTCATTGGAAACCCAGGAATCTCCAATCTTTCTTATTTTCTGCCTTCCTCTTAGTCTCCGCATATGATCCACATATCCTAATGTCGTCTATTATTCTTTTCAACCAGAGACCCAACCAATTCCTTTTTCTCTTTCTAATCAGTTTCAGCATCATTCTTTCTTCACTCACTTTTTCAAACACAATTTTATTTCTTATTCTGTCTGTCCACTTCACACGCACCGTTCTTCTCCACATCCACATTTCAAATGCTTCAATTCGTTTCTCTTTATTTCGTCGTAATGTCCACGTTCCTTCCCCATACAATGCCACACTCCACACAAAGCACTTCACTAGTCTCTTCCTTAGTTCTTTTTCCAGAGGTCCGCAGAAGATCCTTCTTCTTCTATTAAAAGCTTCCTTTGTTCATGTTTGCAGTTTTGTTGGGAAGGATAGGCCTAAATGCGGTAACATCCCGTTGCTTTCCGCACACCACTATCTCTTTCGCATCTTATTAAATTCCAGGGGGCCCAAGCGTGGAGATGAGGAGAGTGGATTTGACTAATTGGGCCCTCCGGACTTCACCGAAAGTCACGGCAAGGGTTAAATATTAATTCTATCAGGATGTTTGACCCTATCAGAGATCGGGAAATCTCAATTAGCCTTTGCCCCCCGCATCCTAGACTAGCTTCTACGAATCATCAGAAAATCTTAGAGTGTGATTGGGCCAATTTTTCCGAAAATGTTACCACACTTTTGCCCTCGTAGCTCACCGGACGAACGTCGGAATTTAGATGTCAACGTCTCAGGTTCAATTCCTCGTTACTCCTTTTCATTTTATTGTGGTTCAAGATAGTATAATGTAATAATACAAAAAGAAAAACTAATAGCAGTATTATGCAACTGGATTTTTCCAAACCTAATATTAAATTTATGTTATTTATATCGCTAAAGAACGATTACAATATAAATAACTTGAATATTATTTATACAGTATCACTAAAGAACGGTAACAGAATATAAATGATAAATATCGGTTTGTTTAATTAATATAAGATATTATATAATACGTATTTAATTATCTAAATAAAATTACCTATTTTACAAAGAAAGATGTTTTATTTGTGTTATAATAATTACAGATTATTTATATTGCGAAAGAACAATAACAATATAAGGAACTTGAATATTATTTTATAATGCTAATGAAGGAAAACAGAATATAAATGATAACTTGAATATTATTTATATCGCTAAAGAACGATAACAGAATATAAAAAGTGAATATTATTCATATCGGAATTTCACAGATTTATTACAGATGTATTTAAGAAATTGTAGAAGAATAGTAATTAGTAACAGCGTCCTATTTATTCTTCTTGGAGCCAAATTTGTAACTTTTAAAAGTGTGGTTACTATGTTGAAGTGTATATGTTGCAACGGATGCTTGATTTGTTATGTATGTGAGTCAGTTATGGGATGCTTGATGTCGTCGCAATGTCGTAATTATAGTTTGATTGTGTTTGTGTGACTGTTGTGTATTAATTTATTATGTATGGTACGGAAAGCTGCATATTTGTGTTATAGAAGTGTTACGTATGTGTGTTGTCAATGTTTTTGTATGGTTCAAATTGATAACTGACATTTGTTTTGCAATCGCAATGCCTAATTTACGGATTGTTTATGTTTTGTTTACATCGCGTAAGCCAATTTAATTTTCTTTTCCATTTCTCTTTATGCTTATCTTTTTGTGTATAAAACTATAGCCCTAACATACATACGTAAAATAGGGCTAACCCCCATTGGAGATACAATAATAATAATTATTATTCATAACGTTATAAAACGATAACAGAATACAAATGATGACTTGAATTTTATTCATATCTCTAAAGAACGATAACAAAATATAAATAACGTGATATCCATAAAGAACGATAACTGGATGTAAATGATAATTTGAACGCTAAAGAACGATTAAAAAATAAAATGAAAACTTGAAGAAGGCCCGAATCCACCACCTTTGAATCATTAAACAAGCACTCTAGCGCTGGTCTATGAGGCGCAGATATGAAACACTTTCATAGTTCCGGAACTGCTTGTACAAGCACATGCATCGTGTAATATCGCCACGACCCGAAGTGGACTTTGAAAATATTCGCTGTTCACGAGTGCGGCCACTTTTTTTTTTTTTGACAACTGTACAGCTGTAGTGTCATATTTCGGGCAGTGTGAAATTATTACCAGATTTTTAATAGAGACTGTATCGGATGACGATTCGTTATAATATATTACGAAAGTATGAATGGTTGTCTGCACATTAGTCCTGTGATGTGACTGAATTTCACCTTGAATTACGAAATAATAGTTTACAGCGAAGTCGCATAACACAACAAGCTGGCATGGCTGTAGAAATGATTTCATATCACGTAGAAACTTACTTTGTTCAGATGATATAAATGAGTGAGTCAGTAAATCACCAAGTTTCTCCAAGAGACAATCGAAAAATTTGTCTGTGGGTTTCATTACGGTCTCATGCGTTGATCGGTCAGTCGTCATCCACTGCTTGTAGGTCATTGATTCACTGAAGTTTTATTCGAAACATTTCTCTAAACCCTCTCCTATTTTGAATGGTTCAGGACATTCTGTACATTTCCTGAACAAGCAATTTATATGAGGAGGATTGCACACCATATTAGCCAAGAAATGTTGATAAGTTGGAAGGTATAAAGAAAAATTTTCTAGAAATCCACATAGACCTGAAACTTTAATAAATTGCTTCCGGCATAAGTTTTACATTCTGATAAGGACACAAACACAGACAGTATAGTTCCATTAACTCCAGCTAAGTACAATTTCTTGGTCTAAGAGCTGAAAATTTGGAGAATATTACCTTCATTTCAGGGTTAGAATTTTTAAACACTGCATATAATTCATTTCTGCTCATGTGATTTATTCCCTGATTCTTTAATCACAACAAATATTTCTTATCAGGCATCATTCTGCTTATCTCGTCAGAACGACAGAATTCTTTAACTTTACCGACAACAGCCGCGAGCAAGGCTTTTCCAGGTTTCGGATTTGGTGGACACAAAATTCCCTTTCCCTTTGCCAGGACTTTTGCTTTCCGAATTATGTATTCGAAAGCTGAAAGAAACTCTTTTTTATATTATTTACGCTCCAGCTTTTAGGTAGTAGTGTTAAAATGGTGATTTTCTCACTTCTACCGGAATTTTGACAATTTTTCTGCAACTGAGACAAAATTTCAGAATCAGAAAGGTCCTGGTTCCTCGGCGTCTTTAATATCGAAGACTTTATCTTTTATAATATTTTCGAATTTCTGTCTCTTATATTTCTCTTGTTGTAGCGTTTCTTGTTTAATAAGGAACACACCTTGGTAAAAAGACTTGTATTTAATGAACTTACATTTGCTGTAGAATCGACGTATTCTTCATTACTAGAGTCATTCTGAGGATTCTGCGTAATAGCATCATATTATATTTTTATTTCTTTGCGATACATAGCGCACACCTTTTGTTTCTGTTTTAAATCAGGAAATACATTAAGCATCCACGATATAACACTTCTTAATTTTTCCTTTAATTACAATGCCCTGATTTCTCGAAGGGATTGTAGCAAACATATAACTTAAAACGCGACTCCATTACATCGCACAAAACTACCACATGCTACAAAAACTAACGACACTGCACTTGAAACAGATCGCACGTTTTGTATAAATTGAAGACTGTATAAACTGCCACTCATGACGGCCTGACAGATAACGACGCAGATAATAATCAGACAAGTACGAACTCGCGCGCATGCAGTGTTGGTGTAAAATGGGTTTAAGTGCTACAAACCAATACATTGATATATTTTTTCACTGATATTCCTGAAACGTTTCCAAAATGAAACTTACACCAAGGGGAGAATACTCTTACCTCTATAACATACATTTTTCACGAAATAATTTATTCCCGCATTTATAGACATTCAATGTTAAAATGTGTTTCACGTGACCATTCAATAAAGAATTCATTACTTTGATGCAAACCTATTTTTTATTGAAACGTATGATCCCTTAGCTTTAAAATAAGCCCAAGTTTAAGATTCTACCTCGAATAGAAGAGAAGTTATGAATTATTTTTGTTGACGTAGTATGTGACATTTTTACATTTTTTTCTCGTATTGACAGAATTGCTGTATGGATATTGTACATTATTGAGGGCTAAAATTTTACATAATTAATTAACTTAAGGTTCTTTACCACCCTACAAATTTAATGAAAATCTGAGGTGGTCGGGTTTGAAAAGTCCACTTTTTTTGTGTTGATTTGACATGGAATGGCCCCATATAAAATCTTTGCTATTTTGTAGCATTGCGAATGAGTAGGAAACAAATATACTGGAACTATCTTGTGGTTTTGAGTTACAGGGATGTGGTAACAATAAATATCCACATATCATGTTTGCTATTGAACTATCATTTTATTCATGGAATTAAGTTAAACGTTTGTATTTTAGGGAGAGTGCTTTATGCCTGTGATTGATGAGCATGACGGAGGCGACAACACAAACTCTGAGCCAATCACTCCTACACCACTTAACAGAAAGGTAATAGTTCTTAGTTGAATAGTTTTGTTTTATGTTGGAGTTCAACCCATATATTTTAACTTCAGTGATATTAAATACCTACCATACCTGAAATTACTTAAATTCAGTGTTTCAAGTTTTAAATACTGTACCTCTTACACAGATTAACGTACAGTATTTGGATTATATTCTGTTACGCAATATCTATTAAAATAAGATTTACAGATCTAACTTGTAAAGTTCTCATAAGGATGACAGTACAATTCCTTTTCCGACACCAATACTTCTATTTCTTGCAGCGTCGTTCCACGGAGACCGTCAAAAAAAGTGGAAAGAGGAAGGTTTCTGCTAGAGACTCCATTACAAATGCCGCAAAAATGCAGTGTGAACTCCTGAACAAGGAATACCAGCTGAAAAAAGAACATAAATTGTGGAAATAAGAAATGAAAAATTACAGTTAGTAAAAACTAAAAAGGAGGTGGCAAGAGAAAAATTAAAATATTAAAAGCTAACAATGTAAATTAATAATGTACATGTTCATTTCAAATAGTTTGAATAAAGACAGTTCACCTTACTTTTACATAAAATGTCTGTTGACTACAGCCCTTCTAGTAGTTTGTCTAGGATTATCATCATCATCTCTGTAGTTTAGATGCACAGCAGGTATCTGTTGGTTATCTCTAAGGTTGCCTTGTAAGGGAATTTGATCTTGCTGGCGAATCAACTGCAGAATACGATTAACTTTAGGGTCTTCAGGAGGTAAGTTTTCTCGAGCTGCAATGGCAGTGTTGTGCAGGACAGCTGTTGCCACTATAATGTTTGACATATTTTGTAAATAGCATCGAAGGCCCACAGATAAGACAGGAAATCGTCGTTTCCAGACACCATACTGTCTTTCAACAGTGTTCCGAGTAGCTTTGTGTGCATTATTATAACTAGGGAGCGGATTTTTATGTGCTAAAAAATTTAAATATATTTATTTTTATGTGCTAAAAAGTACGAAAATATTTGCTAAAATAAAAAATATATATATTTTTTAAATATGACAAAATACCTTACTTAGCTTGAAAAAAAATGTTATTAGATACTCACCAATCACACTTGAGTATCAGTTGCTAGTAGTTGTCCGAGAATTGCAGTGAAGAACAAAGGTCATTTCCAAATTCTCTATCACAAATGCATGCCCATTATCTCTGAACAACGACTTATACTGTGAAAACGATCTTTCCACATCACAGGACGTCAGACGAGCATATTTAAAGAGAGGAATGTCACAAACACATACACCGTCAATTTCACCTACAGGCACACCCTCCAATACTTGAGCAACTTTACACATTTTTTTATATCCACTGTTTTGTCGTGAATGCACACGTGAAGCAGCAGCAATGTGCTTGTTTCCAGAAAATTGTTGGGTTACCTGAGAGCTCTGATCTCCACTTACTGATTTACTACATGGTTGGCAAAATAACACTTTTCCGTCGATAGTAAAAATGTTTTTAAATTCATCTACATATTGCTGTAGACGCGATCTTAAACTCGATTTGATTTTAGGCATCGTAAGAGGCTAATATAGGCCTACACAAGTCTTAAGGTAAAAACATGTTTCTGACTACTGACTGACAATCTCAGAGAAAAGCATCCTATAGCGACGCCACCACGTCTATACTACGCAGCTTATGCTTATGGTCCGATAACGGGGAATCACAACAAGATGTATTTCCTCACTTCATAGGCATGAGCGAGAGGCGAGAGATTTGTTTAAATTAAATAATGATTATACTGGAGCTCTTATCCGTTGTGTTTCACAAACAAAGCGGGAATGAAATCATCTTCAGAAACAATGAACATTCCTAATTATGTGTTGCAAAATCTCTCCTTCTTGTACATGTTAATTTATTCTCATATAATAACACTGATATGCTACCTAGTAGTTCTCAGAACTTGAGGCGATACTATTACAAAAATGGATCACGGATACACTACACAGCCCATAGAAACACGAAGCAACCAAGAATTTAAAAAAAAAGATAACGTATTTCTGAGTGATATAATTGATTTAGTTTTAAAATATTTAAAAGTTCTTGTAAAAAAATTATTTAAGTAAAAAAACTCCAAGATTTATGTGTTTATAATAGATTTCCTGAAAATATGTATTTACATAATTTTTTTTGTGAAAATATGTATTTTTATGTGAAATAAAATTCGGGTTTTAAACTTGAAACTTGACATTCGGAATTTTTAACTTTGTTAATTGTGTTTTATCACACGCAAGAAAAATATTTAATTACACAGGACTCCGCTCCTTAATTATAACGCTGCTCTGCTCGTGTGCCTGGATTCTGGAGGGGAGTAATGAGGTAGGACTTACATGGATAACCTCCATCTCCTAGAAGATACCCATTTGCTATTTCCCTTGTTTCCAGACGGGCCCTCAGACGAGATTCATGGAATATGGTGCTGTCGTGAGTGGAGCATGGCCATCTTGCTACTACGTCTCTGATTAACAGATTACAATCACATTTAGTGAAAAATACCCTTTCCTATTTCTATACAGTTCCCCATTTTCCTCTCCAGGAGACTGGATTCTTATATGAGTGGAATCGAGAGCACTTAATACTCCTGGAAATCCACTAATTGTAAAAAAACCTTCCATGACTTCCCTTTGGTCTCCTTGTGTGAGAGGAAGTTTGATAAATCCTTGTGCTTGTTGCAATAGCAGCTGACACATCTTGATGTATTATGCGACACACAGTTGCTTTGTCAACATTATTTACGTCGCCGAACACTCGAAGGAAGGATCCTATTGCATAAAACCGAAGAGTGGTTAGAACGCGATTTCTCGGAGAATTAGGTCTGTTTCTCTGAGTAGGAAACTCAAGTCTTTCACCTATTAATTCTAACAGCGAAGTCACAGTATCTTTTCGTAATCGAAATCTTTTTTTAAAATGCAGAATTATCTAAATCTTGAAAAGGATCGCCCCTACTCACTCTTCTATCTTCATTTTCCAGATATTGCAAATACACAAGATGAGGTGCTAAATCCATATCGACGATTATTCTGATCACGGCTCCTGGATGCACATGCATGCAATCGACAATTTAGGTATCTAGGATGCCGTGATATGTATATATCTATCTCGCAGTCTAGATGCACAAAAATTAAGAGGTCGGCTGATGACCGTATTTAAAGGCTTTTTCAATGATGCTGTTAGCTTGTTAAACGCTCGCCAACGACCGGCAAACTTTTAGCTAAAGATGGTTAAATGTCCAAAAACCCTTAAACGAGCTTGGTGTAACAGAAATTCTACTTAATCATGTTAAGTTACTAATTTTACGACGGTAAAGTCGTAACCGAGTTTGAAGCAACACGCCATTTATTGATTTTGTACTTTGTATTGGTGCGCGCGCATATAGTCTATGTGGCAAAATCTGGATAAATTGAGCTGTCTACTATCCGATTATGAACTAAACTCATTCAAGTAATATATGAGGTAACACAAGGCCTATATAAAGAAATATACAGATTCTTTCAATTAACCGAGTTTCAAACTCCTACACTATGACTTGCAAGTCATGCGTTTTACCACTCATACACAATAGATCTATTGCCTAACGTGTTTGAATGAAATTGTAACACATAAAAGGAGACAAGTGATAAGATGCTTTTACACAAATCAGTCTTGCAATTTTCGGTTTGAACCCTTTTTACACTCTTACATAGTGATCATACCGAAAGAGCTACGACTTAATTCTTTTTTACCCATTTGTGGAATTTATTTTGTATATTCATCTGAGAAACAAAACTCCATTTTCAAACAAAAAAATGGCATAACCCCCTTTACCAGAACACCGTCGAATTCAGCTATATAATGTTAGGGAAATAGAAATAATGTTATTTAATGTTATATAAATTACGTATCCTTACAGAGATGTGCTTATTTCAGGAACAACTTGTAGTCTGCATAAGTACAGTAGTGTGTGTAGTTGTAGCACAGTCTAATAGATACAGTCACGCAACTCATACGTATAAAATATGCCAACATTTGACAGCTGGCGCGACAGTAGCCCTCTAGCGGCAGGCAAGTTAAAAATGTGCACACGACATATGGTAACACATCAGAAAACGGGTTTTGCGTAATTTATTTTATATTTTTATGCTATACAATAAGTGTATATGGTTCTTATTAATTCTACTTTAGAATCCTGGAAGAATTTCACACGCAGTTAATCTACAAGTTTCGTAAGCTGGGAATAAACGTAATTCTTTCTGTTCCTTACAACTGAATCATGGCCCTGATCACGTATCATGGTTTGAAATAATATAATTGTTCGTGCGTGGTCGGTTAATTCAATTCATTCCTAAATATATTTATGAATCATTGGAACTTTGTAATTTCTGTGAGAAGAGTAAAAATTAGTAGCTTCAAAATTGTAGGGTACATCGCGTGGTGAACTCTTCTCCCTATTTCCTGAGAAATTAACGATTTTGCATACCGCAAATTGAGGTAAACTCGGCCGCTGAGGTAATCTTGAAAATAAAGAAAAGGGGAGGATTTAAACATTAATATGAAGTTCATTATTTTTCCATTTCTTAAGAACCGGTATTTCCTTTATTATTTTGAGTCACAAATAGTGCTGATGTTATGGTTGAAATTTTTATGGCAAGTTTACCGCATTTTACATTACATTTCCAGTTTTCACACATAATGCCTAATTTTAACTTATCCTACCTATATAATACGTAATTTACATGCACTTACTGTTAATATGACGTAGGTGAGAACAGATAAATGAACACACAATTTTGTTGAAAAAAATTTTAACTTCAATTAACTCAGAAAATGTAGGCCTAATTTTATTTTCAGAGCAGAAGTGGTGTAAGTCAAAAATGGGTAATGAGGGGTGAAAGTAAACATTCTGTAAAATACAGCGCAAAGTGGCAGTTAATATTGAATGTATTTAAACTATTAATAGTCAGTGAATAGCACAAAGGATATATTAATTGCTACTTTGCGCTGTATTTTACAGATTTTTTACTTTAAACCTCATTGCCTGATTTTGACTTAGACCACTTCTGCACTGAACGGCTCAAACAATCACTGGGAATGTAAAATCAACACCAATAACAGCCATGCAAATTATTACAGAAAAGATTGCTTTTTCTATTAAATTAAAAAAGGCTCTTTTATTTCTTGAGAACTTAATACGTCTGCCACATGAATCTACACCAACACATCAGAAATTTATCGACACAGTCTGGATTTATTCAAGAAGTGAATATTTTGCAAAAGGATCACTATACTCCAAGAATTCTTGCAAAATTAACACCATGATACCTACTTGAATGCTACATAATATTCAACTTTTGAAAAATATAAAGAAAAAACACGAATACAAAAATTATGGAATTACTTGCATTAAAAACTGTAGATATATTATCCAAAATCGGAATGGTTACACATTTACACATATGATCTCTGCAAAAAAAATAATATACTGTAACAGGTACAGTATTTACTTTGTTTTTATTTAAACTGTCCTTCCTGACATACAAATAGGTAACTGATAAGTAATAAATGTTTTATAGAACACAATATGTAGGCTACCTACAACGTGGATTATTGGTTATGACTGAGTTATGATTTTCTCTTGGTCTTTAGGGAATCTGAAGAACGACAAATTCGGAGATTTAAACTTGTTGTTATTGCAATTTTCGTCATTGCACACATTACCTTTATTCCGACGCATGATTAAAACGTTATTATAATATCTCGCATTCCTTTAAAGCACGTGCTGGCTGTATCAACCCTATGACCAGTGCCTTGCCTGCCGCTTGGGCGCTAGTGTCGCGAATGTTGGCAAAAAAAAGTGTTGAAGTTGCGCGACTGTATGTATTAGACTGTGATAGTAGCCTCCTACAGTCGCGCTCGAACCTGCTGACTTTTCGCGAGATCCAGTAACATGCGATCGCGACGTTGTCACAAGTACTCTCTCCGTCTCTGTCTCTCAGCGGCAGTAGTTTTAAAACTGTGGATCGCGACTCTCAACCTGAGATTGGTTCCGTAGAGAGATACAGAAGGCTTCTTACCAATAATAATAATAATAATAATAATAATAATAATAATAATAATAATAATAATAATAATAAAGGCCGAGACGTAGATGGGAAGATAATATTAAAATGGATTTGAGGGAGGTGGGATATGATGATAGAGAATGGATTAATTTTGCTCAGGATAGGGACCAATGGCGGGCTTATGTGAGGGCGGCAATGAACCTACGAGTTCCTTAAAAGCCAGTAGTAAGTAAGTAAGTAAGTAAATAAGTAAGTAATAATAATAAATATCACATTGCATCGAATGAAATTAAAAGTCACAAAATATAGAAAAATTAGTTGAGTCAGACGTAAAGAATCATACTCGCTGAATTTATATCAGTTTTTGTAATAGTTTTACATTTATTACGGTTAATAAAGTTATCGAATAACACAAAGGCGCATTGTGATAAAATAAATTGAATGATAGGCTTAATTTGAAATATCCCCACCATATTTTATTGAAAGCGGTGGCGAATGCTCTCCATACCGCCGTTTCTCTCTCTCTCTCCATTAAGGTTTTTCTTTCGTCTTTCCCCGGCAGCATTTTACTCAAATACACGGGAGAGTTTTCTTCTGGCAGAAGCGAAGTGTGAATCGTGTATTTCAATAAAGAAAAATGCTAATAGATACTGTATACAAGTCAAGATTAGTATATCCGCCTAATTCGCGGTCTCGGTTATTACAAGATTTACACGCGGTGCCTTGAACAGCGTCTTATCGGGGTTTTATTGTATTAATCCGTAAAATTGGAACCACTGGGGGTAGAAATGTGATTTTTGTTTCTTTGTGTTCAGAAAACATTAAATATTCATCATATATATATATATATACATGCACGGCCCCTACAACATACACATTTTCAGAGAGCACTTTTTATTTGATTTTGAGACTTTCTAAGCGGTGAGTATGCGTGCCCATATGTTGCAACGCAGCACTGGCGCTATTGGCTATTGCCGATAAGAGGACACACCTGCAAACATCAGGAGGTAGAACACTTCGCGCACACAGACGGTAGACCGCCGGTTCATGTACACGTCTTTGTTTATATGGTCGTCTGCTCACGCCACGCGACCAACATCTAGTATTCTAGAGGAAATTTTCGGTCCATTAACCTTATGTTCACGGGGCCGAAACCGCGAGGCCTGGTCATGACTAGGGAGCGGATTTCTATGACATAAAAAATAGGATATATGCATGCATTTATGATCTAAAAATATACAAATTTGACCAATAAAATTCAAAATATTACTTCATTAGTAACACATATATGTTAGATGTTTTAATTCTCGGCATTATACGTTGATTAAAATATAATACTTAACCAGTTGGATGTTATATTTAAGCAAATTACTTCAAACGTCCTCTGTCTTTAGAATAGCATGCTGGAAAGATACTGAAGAAACAAGAGTAACCGGGAAGGAGGAGAAAGTTACGAACACTTGAAAATTGTAAGAAAACCCTGTTTGTTGTGTACAGCATGTTTTCGTTCACAGGGCCGAACAGAAGCCTACCTGCCACTTGAAACCCCAAATCCACAGTCGGTGCATACTTTCTTTTCATTGCACTTCTGTATTTTAGAGCTATCCTGAAAAACTTTCATAGTATTACATTTTACCACGGGTCGTTATGGTTTGAATGAATGCATTGAAAAAGAGAAATGTGCAAAATATAACATTATGACGAGAATTTTTACTAAATATGCCTCAATATGAATATAGTTATTCCCAAAATATAACGTTAATATGCAGTTCCGTACTAAATATGCTACAGAATTAAAAACGGTCCAAATATGCATTTATATGCCCAATAAAAACCCTTCCATTTTCTTCAGAATACTTGGAATCAAGTTCAAATCAGTCTGAAAACCGAAACAATCCCATAGGAAAAAATATGACATGTCATAGAAATCCGCCCTTTAGTTATGACCATTAACAGTAAAGTTATCTAATTTTTCATTCTTGGCTTCCTTTAGACGTGAAACACATAACCAATCCAACCAAGCGCTATATCGTCGCGGGGTACGTTCGTACTAACAGTGTTTACTTACAGTAAACAGTATTTAAATAGTAGCGTCTGCTGCGAGTCTAGAGTTCCTTGTGCGTTCATAATATCGAAAGAAAAAACTGCGTGGCCAAGACAGACGTATGATATACAATGTGATTCTATTTTGTGACATTGAGAAGACTGCTGGGCTTACAAAACTGTAAAGAACGCAACATTACGTGCTGCAGCATTGAAGAAAAATAAGAGAACTGTTAGCAGAATACGAAAAGAAGGTAAGAAGCAGGATGTAGTGTTTCAACTACAAAGAGACGTAAAACATCACCTGTCAATACAACTGTTCTTGATGTTATGGATAAATGTATAACAAGACGCAGATTTCAATAATATTACGAGTAAAGAAAGTATATCCCAACATTAAGCAAGCTTAATTAATTTTGTAAGAAAAAACGTAGGTTTCGTGGGTGCAAAGAAATTTTAAGGAAAATTATCATATCGATTGAATTTAAGTTCAAAAATGCAAAGACAAGCGACATACTCTAATTGAGAGCTCTAATATAGACTTGAAAAAGCAGGCATATTCTCTGCCTACCTTAAAACGTAATGAATCTGGAGAGAAAAGATCAGTACACTTGTTTATTTGGACGAAACGTAATTTCATACAATTACACGATAATAAATGTTGATAAGATGAAAATGTAATACAGTATATCAGGGGTGTACACAAACCATAATGCAGGTCAAAAACTTATAGTAGTTCATGTTGGGGTAAAGATGGATTTGTTCCAGGTGCATTTTTAATGTACGATTCAAAATAAAATTATCTGATTACCATAATAAAATGGACAGTAGTAATTTTACAAATTGTTTAACGAATCACTTCATACCTGGACTACCAAAAGGATGTATGGTTGGTTTAGACCAGCGGTGATCAAAACTCGAACGGCAGTGATTGATTATACGCTAGAGACAGTCTAAGAAGTAAGGAGACGGGGGAGAGGTACATGGCATGAAAACTACAACCAGTGGCGATTCATGCATTGAAATTGATTTCTTCATCAACCCCGCGAATAAAAATAGAAAGCTTTGCTGTATCAGTGATATCACTACTGTCATCAAGAACCAATGAAAAAATATATACAAATATTCTTGTTCTTTTTTTTTTTTTTTAATATTCCTCAATGAACACAATCAGAAATTTCCTGAATTCTCTTCTGGATACTTAGTCGAGAAATGCGCAGTTTTTCAAAATTAATTAACAACTTGCATTGGACAAACTATCTCAGCCACCTTGATAATTACGCTTTTATAAGAAGAAGGCTTAAGAGTACGAGCTATTTCGTTCGCCACTAGATAACTGGCTTCCTTACATTTATTTATGTCATCTTTCTCTTCATGACGATGATTGAAGGCTGATTTCAGTTCTTGGAGTTTAATACGAGTAGCTCACTTCATTACTACACTACCACGTAATATTCAATCAGTTTCTCTATATTATTATTATTATTATTATTATTATTATTATTATTATTATTATTATTATTATTATTATTATTAAATCAATAACCAGTAAATAACTCATGACAGTCATCAAAAGATTAAAAAGAACAATGAAAATGGAGATATAGAGTAGTAATTATTTTATCATTCAAGTAAAGATGTTGGTCTGTATATTGAGGCACGTAAACTATATAAGAAATGTGGTAACACTTGCTGATAAATAATAATAATAATAATAATAATAATAATAATAATAATAATAACTGTTATGCCTGTGTATTCAGCGTAATGCTCTGTAATGTCGCTTTTATATAGGTACTACTACTAATTGAACCATTGAGCAAAGCAACATATTACATTTCCTCCGACAGAACAGCGAATAAATTCTTCTTCCTATTCTGCAGGCTACGAAACCTTCTATTCCTGCTAGAGACAGAGGGTTTGTAGAGCGACATGGTACCGATACTGCTTACCATCAGTACGTGAGCGAGAGAGAGAGAGAGAGAGCAATGTACAGGAAACTCCCCTTACTAGTATGAATGTCTTTGATTACACGATGTGATCACGATACCCAGTTTGGTCACCGCTGGTTTAGACAATGCTTCTTACCAAAACAAAGAAATTAAATAAGGCACTCACTGCAAGTTCCCGAAAATGTATTAGAAATAAAGTTGTTGCGTATGGACAGAAAATAGCAGATAACTACTGGAGAACAGAAGGTTTAGTAGAAGACGAAGTTGAAAGTATTATAGATGATAGTGATAGTGACGATAGTGAAATACATATTGCTGAAGATGACGATAGTGAAGCAAATACTGCTAATGATGGGAACGATAGTGAAACAAAAACAGCGGGCGATGCAGGCAGCAGAATGAGAGCGCGGACGAAGAAGACACAGAATAGAAGGTGGTGTTGTATCACTATAAATACGTATAGTAAGACAAACGGTACAGAATTCAATACGTAAGTGTTACTGACGCATGATATATCTTTGCACAGACGGAAAATGTTCTGACGTTCTGGCTCTTTCAGTTGTCACGAGAGCCAGATTGGATCGCAATGTTGTGATTATCTAGGCCAAAAAAATTTCTCGAAGCGCCCTCAGTCGATTCGCCAGATCGCTTGGTTGGATTATAACTGCAATGTGACATCGGATGCGTTCGACAAGGCAGACGGTGCGTTTACGTGATTATAAAATAACTAGTGGCTCGTCGCAGCATTAGCTGCATATTTTGGTGATTATATCAATGTGTTGGAACTGATAATCATTTAATTGATTATAGCAAAGTTAATGAAACCATAATTATACCATTGCCATATCTTCAATATGAAGTACTGCTTCATCTCAATACTTCATCATAAACGATGTTCTTGGTGAAATATCCTTCAACACCTGGAAATTGACCTTGATGTGAAGTAGGCATAACCTTAATTTTCACATCACTTGCTGCTTTGACTCTGCTGAATGCCACATATAACAGCCCATGGCTGAAAACGACCGAGACAAATAAATTCCAATTTTGTCTAAAGCCTGGCCTTGTGCTTTGTTGATGGTCATTGCGAAAGCAAGACGTAATGGAAACTGACGCCTTTTAAATTTAAAAGGCAAATTATTGTCAGTGGACAACAAATCCATATGTGGTAAATAGGTTACTTGTCCTTTGGATGCACCAGTAATCACTTCTAGTTTTAAAAGATTATTATACATCTCTCTAACAATCATTCGGACACTATTTACCAAACCAAAGCCCATATCCATATTTCGGATAAGCATTACAACTGCTCCAACTTTCAGCTTTAATGTATGCGGAGGCATCCCAGATGGTGTGATGGAGTGCAAATATTCTATTGGTATGATATTTATTAAATTGTCATCATGGTCATCGGGCAGTACCATATCAATACTGTTATATTCTCCTGTATATCCGTCAATTAGTTCCATTGCTTCTTCATTAATGATTGTACACTCATCATTCAATGGATAGACAATAGCTCTGTTGCAGTAAGATGTAATATTGTTATCAATAGAATTACCAAAAACATGAGTTATCAGTGAATCATTAGTTATAAATTCATCAGGAATTCTTATTAGGTTATCTCCTATGTCACTTTTGATCTCATTATTTCCCAATTGTAAAAGCCACACTGCAAAATTTTTTTCTGAAGATTTGGTTCTCATATTTGACTTCAAATGTAGTATTTTAATTTTTTACCAAACTTGAGCAGCCTGAATACATGACTCAATTACTTTAACCTTCCCTCCTTTAGGTATCATAGGCAAAACCTGTCGAAAATCTCCACCAAACACCACAGTCTTACCGCCCATCTCTTTTCCACATCTCATAATGTCCTTTAGCAGGCGATCAATGCAATTTACTGCCATTGCAGGAATCATTGATGCTTCATCTATAATAACTATGTATCTGTCCTTGAATTTTAAAACAATAAGGACTTATCCCAGGAATATGACTACGATTAGCAGAAAACGAAGAAAATGACATGGCACTATTATACTCTCTTATGTTGTTCATAAAATGATTATCATTTATCATCAAATCTTTAAGAGTATCATTAATATGAGGTTGTGGGAAATAAACCAAACCATTATGACAGCAAGAATTGAAATGCCCGTTCACCATTTCATTTTGGAAGTGTCTTGCTTGACAGTGTCCACAAATTTCATTTAAAGAGCCAACACTGAAAATTTCAATTAATCTTTCATCATGAATAGTATTTCGTGCTAACGGATTTACATTTCTATTACGGATATTGTTCACTGCATCGCGATTACAAGCCCTGGCTGCAGCAGCGCAGCGATGTCCACCGCCTCGCCTTCTTGGGCGTCCTCTTAGACTCATTTTGATATCGCTTAAAAAAGGATGAAATCACTTTATACGTAGTTCATTTTATCCACTACACTTACGAAATTGCAATTCAACTGGAACACGTTTAACTCATTTCGATATTACTTTAAAAAGATTAAATCACTTTTTACATAAATAATTCACACCATTTAAGAAATTACAATTAAACTGAAACACATGTTCAACTTATTTCGATATTACTTTAAAAATACGAAACCGCTTTTTATATAAATAATTTACTTCAATTACGCACGAATCAACTTAAACAAATGTTGAACTAAATCAAAACACGCGCTGTTTGAAAACATGATCGCTTCATTCTTGGTGGATGGTCAGGACTTGCTTTAACAAACGAAAACGCTACTGCGCCGAGCATTTCCAATCTCGAAAGTTCATGTTACTGGCGAAGATCGCTAGAAGGCTCTGACGCATAACTTTGAATTAGCTTTTGATTTTAAAATTATTTTCAACAATGAATTAACTTATTTAAAAAAAGCTATATTATGTTTCCCAAAAATCCTAGGATTAATCCTTTATATTGATATAAGGTGATATAATCTCATACCTACTGATTTTACGTTTTGGTAGTGACTTGGATTTTTGTGTGAAATAGCATAAAGATTGTTGGTAAGGATATTATCTGACAACGTTTGGAGTATATTAAGTACCAGTGAATGCCGGACATCGTTTTGGCCACGTAAAACGTTAGCATAAATTATGTCGAATAAATTATGTAAAATTTTATTGTCCATAAGCTCGTAATGATTGCACTACTACCTAGGAAAATTAGATACTCACACATAATAGCCTACATATCTACACCACACCGCATTTAAATATCTGAAAAAGACTCACACCACTAAAATATTTCATTTTTAATAACAATATAAACAATAGGATAAATCGCAAAGAACAGAACATCAGTAGGGGAAGTTATCCCCACCCTCGCTGCTTTGCAGCTCGCTAGCCACACGGCAGCTCTCTCTGTCTACTTACATAACCTCAAAAGATTTTTCTATCAATAATAACGCTATACTTCAGAATATCACGTAAATACTTATGTACAAAGACTGTGCAAATTAAAAATAATTAAAACACATGTTTTTATTGATGGCACAAGGGTAGAAAAAATAAATAAGTACATAAAAATATGTTCCCTGAACCAAAAATAAATCATTCAACAAAGCAATAACGACATGTAATTACGCGGTATTCTGGAGTCGTTCCAATAATAGAATTAATGTGTATCATTAGGGACAAAAAAACCATGAGACCATCTCTGTGGTGTAAGAGGTCAGCATGCTGGTCTCTTACGCAGAGGGCCCGGGTCCGATTCCCGGTCGGGTTGAATTTCCTCGTTGAGGTTTCTTCTGTTTTCCCTCAAATGCAAATGCCAGGAAATTCGGGCCACAACATCCCTGAATATCACCGGAATCATATTCATAACAAATCAGTAATACGTATACAGTCGCCATCTAGTTCACAACAATAGAACCAGTCTCAATAATAGTACACAGGCCTTCGGATTTCACACAGAAGATAACTCGCAGTATGATTTTAAAGAGAGTATAAATAACAGCGAGAAAAAAACCGTGATATTAACTATATAATATTAAAAAAAAAACATCTTAAGTATTCTCTGACATCAATGAAAATCAAAGACGTTGTAGTTATATATATCGAAAATCGACCTATTGACACTGTGATGTCAAAGAATCTGTTGGAAATCTTGGAGGCATGGCCTCTCTCAAAACTGACAACAGATGGATTTTAGAAAATAGGAAAATTATGTAGGAAAATTGACATTTCACTGGAAACTACTACTTTTCCGAAAAAATTTGGGTTCTAACCTTCAAAATGAGGGGCCATTTATTAAAATCCGTTCAGCCGTTTTCCCGTAATTTCCATTACCAGTTCAAATTATATATATAGATACACGCTGAAGTAGACAACAGAGAATGAGTAACTGACGTTGTTGCTATGTTTCCATGGTTACCAAGTATCTTCACGTTATGTTTATGTTCCCATCGTGAATGGTGGTCTGACTTCTTAATTTTACGAGAGTATTTATGTTCTCAAGTTAATGCTCAAGTTTCCACTTTGAATGGAGCTAACTTCAAGGCTGTGACGTAGTATGGCATACAGTGTGATTTGTAATGAAGCCTCCCATCACTACAAGACAACGCTTGCATTCTCAGTCTGCAGCATAACATAATAATGATCATCGAAACTTTTCATCAGAAAAACCAGTTCTATATATTTTATTTTATATATGTAAGATTAGAAGTTTAATTCACATTGAATTATAAGGTTTTTTATTCTATATATATTATTTGCGTGTACTTATATTTCCAGTATAATATGATTAGCCTAATAACGTGGCAATTTTTATCGAAATAGTGCGATACTTACATTCGGAAGGAGTACTTAGTACTAATCTAATTTCAGTATATTTTAATTTGCAATACAATAAGAATCCATAACATAAAACTGTTGAAAATTTGATTTATAATGAAGCCATCTTTACTTAAAGAAAGACATGGAAAGACGTGGATCCTCAGTCTGCAATCTATTACAGTGATCTACCGAACTTTTCATCAGAAAGGTCAGTTCCATCTTTTCTATTTTATGTATTTATGATTAGAAATTCAATTGGCAAAGGTTTATTGAATGCATACTATTTTCGTGTATTTTTGTTTGCCGCGTAATGTGATTAATAACGTAGTAATTCTTATAGAACTTTTGTGACACAATCTTAGAAGGAGTATTTAGTACTAAAATATATTTTCAGCGTAATTATTTCAAAATATATTACTTTTGAGTACGGGACTGTAATACAGAAACTCTTCCTACAATGTGATTTGTAATTACACCAAGAAATACATAATATGAATCCTCACTCTACAACCTGACTTACGGTGATCATCGAAGTGTTTCTTCAGAAAGGCCGAATTATCTTCTTTAATTTTACATATCTAATATTGAAGTTTATTTCGTATTAAATTATAAGGTTTTTTTCTATACAAATTATTTGCGTGTGCTTTATTTCCAGCATATTATGATTAATAACGTGAATTCTTATAGAACTTCGCGAAACTTATACGCGGAGAGAGAAATTTATTTTCAGTGTATTTAAAAATACGTTGATTTCCACTACAATAAGGGAAAATAACATACAAACTTCCTACAATGCGATTTGTAATGAATCCTTTGGTTTCTTAAAGGAAGACATGGCATGAATCATCAATATGCAGTCTATTAGGTCTATATATGTAGTGATCATGGAAACGTTTCATCAGAAAGACCAGTAATATCTCTTTTATCTTATATGTCTAATATTAGAAGTTCATTTCGCATTATTATTTTAGGATATTATGACTTCCGGGTACTGTATTTCCAGCACAATATCATTTATAATATGGAAATTCTAATAGAACTTCTGGAATACTTAATTGAGAAGGGGAATTTAATTCATTTAGTGTTCTGCCCAAGGGCAGATCTTTCACTGCACATCCAGCTTTCTCCATTCTTCCCTATTTTCTGCCTTCCTCTTTCTCTTCATATGATCCATGTATCTCAATCTCGTCTATCATCTGATATCTTCTTCTACCCCGAACTCTTCTTCCGTTCACCATTCCTTCCAGTGCGTCCTTCAGTAGGCAGTTTCTTCTCAGCCAGTGACCCAGCCAGTTCCTTTCCCCTTCCCGATCAGTTTCAGCATCATTCTTTCTTCACCCACTATTTCCATAACAGCTTTATTTCTTATTCTGTCTGTCTACTTCACACGTTCTATTCTTCTCCATATTCACATTTCAAATGCTTCTATTCGCTTCTTTTCACTTCGTCGTAATGTCCATGTTTCTGACCCAGACAATGCCACATTCCATACAAAGCACTTCACTAGTCTCTTCCTTAGTTCTTTTTTTCCAGAGGTACGCAGAAGATGCTCCTTTTTCTATTAAAAGCTTCCTTGACCATTGCTATCCTCCTTTTGACATCCTGGCAGCAGGGAAGGGGAATATATAACATTTATTTTCAGGGTAATTTTGTGAAAATAGGTACTTTGATTTTCAGTACAGTATGAGACAAAATAACGTAGAAACTGTCACTACAATGTGTGAAGCGTTCAGTTACTTCAAGAAAGGCATGGCATGAATCGTCGATATTCAGCCTATCATATAGTGATCATCGAAACGTTTCATCAGAAAGGCCAGGTTTATCTTTCTTATTTCACGTATTTAATATGTGAAACAATTCGCATTATTGTATAAGGTTTTATTCTAAGCACATGATTAGCGTGTACTTTTATTTCCAACACAATATCATTAATAACGTGGTAATTCTTGTCGAACTTACGCGTTAGCAATGTTTAATTTCTGAAGGACTATTTCGTACAATAATTTACATTTTCAATGTAAATATTTTAAATTATTTGTGATGAAACCTGTGGATACTTCAACAAGCACATGGCATAAATCCTCACTCTACAGCCTGGCATATAGTGATCGTCGAAACGTGTCATCGAAAAGGCCAGTTCTAAATTTCTTACTTCAATTATTTAATATTAGAAATATAATACATATTAATTTATAAGATTTCATTCTATGCATATTATTTGAGTGTACTTTTATTTCCAGCAAAATATCTTTAATAATATGGCAGTTCTTATACAAATTATGTGATATTTAATTTCGATAAGAGCATTTAGTAGAAATGTATTTTCAATGTAAATATTTTAATAGGCTATATTTTAATCTTCAGTACAGTAACGTAGATATTCTTCCTACAATGTGATTTGTGAAGACGTCTCGCGTTGTTTAAGAAAGATGTGACATGAATCCTCAATCTGCAGCGTAACATAAAGTGACCATCCAAACGTTTCTTCAGAATGACCAGTTGTATCTTTTAATTTTATATATCTAAGATTAGAAGTTTAATTTGCATTGCATTTTAAAATTTTAGTCAGTGCACATTATTTGCGTAGCCTACATTACTTTCCGGCATAACATGATTAATTTCGTGGCAATTCTTATAGAATATATACTTTCTTTAAATTTGAAGAATTATTTGGTACACATTTATTTTCAGTGTAAATATTTGAAAATACTTTGATTTTCATTAGAGTTTGTGACAATAACATAGAAACTGTTGGTACAATGTGATTTGCAATGAAGCCTCCGGTTACTTCAAGACAAAACATGGCATGAATCCTCGATGTGCAGCCTATCATATGCCTATAGTGATCATCTAAACGTCTATCAGAAAGGCCAGGTTTATCTTTCTTATTTCACGTATTTAATATTAGAAATGTAATTCGCATTATTTTATAAGGGTTTATTCTATGCACATTCTTTGCATGTACTTTTGTTTCGAGCGTTATATGATAAATAATGTGGCTGTTTTTATACAAATTCTGTAATACTTAAATTCAGAAGGTGTATTTAGTAGACCTACATGATCATTTTCAGTGCATTTATTTGAAAATTCTTTGATTTTTAGTACAGGAAATTACAAGAGTGTGGAAAAACATTTCCTGCAATGTGATTTCGTAGTGATCATTTAAATCCTTCTTAAGATGACAGGGTCTATCTTTTGAATTTCATATGTCTTAAAATATCAGAAGTTCCATTCGTATTAAAAAAAATTAGGTTTGATTCTATGAGTATTATTTGAGTGCAGTTGTATTTTCAGAATAATACGGTTAATAAAGAGACAATTCATAAAGACCTTGTGCGATACTTAAATCACGAAGGAGTATTTAGTAATTAATATTATTATTTTTAGTGTAAATACTTCAAATACATCGATTTTCAGTACAGTAAGGGGTAACAACGTTGAAATATTCCTACAGTGTGATTTGTAATAAGCCAAGCATGTATCCTCAGTTTGCAGCCTAACATATAATGATCATCGAAGTGATTCATCAGAAATGCCACTTCTATTTTTGTACTTCACAGGGGTAACTAATGTTAGAAATTTGTGTCGCATTATACTATAAGTTTTCATTATAATATTTGTGTGCACATTTTCGTTTCCAGCATAATATGAATAATAATGTGGCAATTCTTAGGGAACTTGTGCGATTCTTAAATGCGGAAAGCGTATTTAGCACAAATTTATTTGCAGTGTAAATATTTCAATATACTTCGATTTTCAGTAAAGTAAGGGACTATAATGTAGAAATTGTTTCTACAATGTGATTTGTAAAAAAATTTTTCCTACAAAGTGATTTGCAAAGTAGCCTCACGTTACTTCAAAAACACATGGCATGAATCCTAAATCGGCCGCCTAAAGTATAGTGATCCTCGAAAAGTTAAATCAGAAACGGCAGTTATACCGTGTTCATTTTCAATACGTAAGATTGTAAGTTTAATAATTCGTATTACTTTATTATAATTTATTTTATTGTCCTGTTCTTTTGTTTCCTGATATATGGTTAATAACGCGCAATTTTTATGGAAACTGTGCGACACTTAAATTCCAAAGAATTGAGCTATTTATTACATATTTATTTTCAGTGTAATTATTAAAAAAATTTGATTTCAAGAACAGTGAGGGAAAATAATGTAGAAAATTTTGCTGCAGTGCGAATTGCAATGAAGCTTGGCGTTACTTCAAGAAAGATATGTCTTAAATCATCGATGTACTACCAAACATATAGTGATCGTCGAAATCCTTAATCAGATAAGCAAGTTCTATCTTTTATGTATATATACCTACTAACTTACTGGCTTTTAAGGAACCCGGAGGTTCATTGCCGCCCTCACATAAGCCCGCCATTTGTCCCTATCCTGAGCAAGATTAATCCAGTCTCTATCATCTTACCCCACCTCCCTCAAATCCATTATAAAATTATCCTCCCATCTACGTCTCGGCCTCCCCAAAGGTCTTTTCCCTCCGGCCTCCCAACTAACACTCTATATGCATTTCTGGATTCGCCCATACCTGCTACACGACCTGAAAAATCTCAAACGTCTGGATTTAATGTTCCTAATTATGTCAGGTGAAGAAAACAATGTGTGCAGTTCTGTGTTGTATAACTTTCTCCATTCTCCTGTAACTTCATGCCTCTTAGCCCCAAATATTTCCCTAAGCACCTCATTCTTAATCTCTGTACTACCACGGCCACTGTCAACACCACTACCACTAATACTTCCTACTACTACCACTACTACTACTACTACTACTACTACTACTACTACAATAACGGCCACCGTCAATGTTCCTAATTATTTCAGGTGAAGAAAACAATGCGTGCAGTTCTGTGTTGTGTAACTTTCTCCATTCTCCTGTAACTTCATCTCTCTTAGCCCCAAATATTTCCCTAAGCACCTCATTCTTAATCTCAGTACTACCACGGCCACCGTCAACACCACTACCACTACTATTTACTACTACTACTACTTAGTACTACCACTACCACTACAACAACGGCCACAGTCAACACCACTACCACTACTACTTACTACTACCACTACTACTACAACAACGGCCACCGTCAACACCACTACCACTACTACTTACTACTACCACTACTACTACAACAACGGCCACCGTCAACACTACTACCACTACTACTTACTACTACCACTACTACTACAACAACGGCCACCGTCAACACTACTACCACTACTACTTACTACTACCACTACTACTACAACAACGGCCACCGTCAACACTACTACCACTACTACTTACTACTACCACTACTACTACAACAACGGCCACAGTCAACACTACTACCACTACTACTTACTACTACTACTTACTACTACCATTACTATTACAACAACGGCCACAGTCAACACCAATACCACTACTACTTACTACTACCACTACTACTACAAGAACGGCCACCGTCAACACCACTACCACTACTACTTACTACTACCACTACTACTACAACAACGGCCACCGTCAACACCACTACCACTACTACTTACTACTACGACTACTACTACAACAACGGCCACCGTCAACACCACTACCACTACTACTTACTACTACCACTACTACTACAACAACGGCCACCGTCAACACCACTACCACTACTACTTACTACCACTACTACTACAACGGCCACCGTCAACACCACTACCACTACTACTTACTACTACCACTACTACTACAACAACGGCCACATCAACACCAATACCACTACTACTTACTACTACCACTACTAATACAACAACGGCCACCGTCAACACCACTACCACTACTACTTACTACCACTACTACTACAACGGCCACCGTCAACACCACTACCACTACTACTTACTACTACCACTACTACTACAACAACGGCCACATCAACACCAATACCACAACTACTTACTACTACCACTACTACTACAAGAACGGCCACCGTCAACACCACTACCACTACTACTTACTACTACCACTACTACTACAACAACGGCCACCGTCAACACCACTACCACTACTACTTACTACTACCACCACTACTACTACAACAACGGCCGCATCAACACCAATACCACTACTACTTACTACTACCACTACTAATACCACAACGGCCACCGTCAACACCACTACCACTACTACTTACTACTACCACTACTACAACAACGGCCACCGTCAACACCACTACCACTACTACTTACTACTACCACTACTACTACAACAACGGCCACCGTCAACACCACTACCACTACTACTTACTACTACCACTACTACTACAACAACGGCCACCGTCAACACCACTACCACTACTACTTACTACTACCACTACTACTACAACAACGGCCACATCAACACCAATACCACTACTACTTACTACTACCACTACTACTACAAAAACGGCCACAGTCAACACCAATACCAATACTAATTACTACTACCACTACTACTACAACAACGGCCACCGTCAACACCACTACCACTACTACTTACTACTACGACTACTACTACAACAATGGACACCGTCAACACCACTACCACTACTACTTACTACTACCACTACTACTACAACAACGGCCACCGTCAACACCACTACCACTACTACTTACTACTACCACCACTACTACAACGGCCACCGTCAACAATACTACCACTACTACTACAACAACGGCCACATCAACACCAATACCACTACTACTTACTACTACCACTACTACTACAACGGCCACCGTCAACACTACTACCACTACTACTACAACAACGGCCACATCAACACCAATACCACTACTACTTACTACTACCACTACTACTACAACAACGGCCACAGTCAACACCAATACCAATACTACTTACTACTACCACTACTACTACAACAACGGCCACCGTCAACACTACTACCACTACTACTTACTACTACTACTTACTACTACCGCTACTACTACAACAACGGCCACCGTCAACACCACTACCACTACTACTTACTACTACCACTACTACTACAACAACGGCCACCGTCAACACCACTACCACTACTACTTACTACTACCACTACTACTACAACGGCCACCGTCAACAATACTACCACTACTTCTACAACAACGGCCACATCAACACCAATACCACTACTACTTACTACTACCACTACTACTACAACGGCCACCGTCAACACTACTACCACTACTACTACAACAACGGCCACATCAACACCAATACCACTACTACTTAATACTACCACTACTACTACAACAACGGCCACAGTCAACACCAATACCAATACTACTTACTACTACCACTACTACTACAACAACGGCCACCGTCAACACTACTACCACTACTACTTACTACTACTACTTACTACTAACGCTACTACTACAACAACGGCCACCGTCAACACCACTACCACTACTACTTACTACTACCACTACTACTACAACAACGGCCACCGTCAACACCACTACCACTACTACTTACCACTACTACTTACTACTACCACTACTACTACAACAAAGGCCACAGTCAACACCACTACCACTACTATTGCTACTACCACTACTACTACAACGGCCACCGTCAACACCACTACCACTACTACTTAATACTACTACTTACTACTACCACAACTACTACAACGGCCACCGTCAACACCACTAACATTACTACTTACTACTACTACTTACTACTACCACTACTACTACAACGGCCACAGTCAACACCACTACCACTACTACTTACTACTACCACTACTACTACAACAACGGCCACCGTCAACACCACTACCACTACTACTTACTACTACCACTACTACTACAACAACGTCCACATCAACACCAATACCACTACTACTTACTACTACCACTACTACTACAACGACGGCCACAGTCAACACCAATACCAATACTACTTACTACTACCACTACTACTACAACAACGGCCACCGTCAACACTACTACCACTACTACTTACTACTACTACTTACTACTACCGCTACTACTACAACAACGGCCACCGTCAACACCACTACCACTACTACTTACTACTACCACTACTACTACAACAACGGCCACCGTCAACACCACTACCACTACTACTTACTACTACCACTACTACTACAACGGCCACCGTCAACACTACTACCACTACTACTACAACAACGGCCACATCAACACCAATACCACTACTACTTACTACTACTACTACTACAACGGCCACCGTCAACACTACTACCACTACTACTACAACAACGGCCACATCAACACCAATACCACTACTATATACTACTACTACTTAGTACTACCACTACCACTACAACAACGGCCACAGTCAACACCACTACCACTACTACTCACTACTACCACTACTACTACAACAACGGCCACCGTCAACACCACTACCACTACTACTTACTACTACCACTACTACTACAACAACGGCCACCGTCAACACTACTACCACTACTACTTACTACTACCACTACTACTACAACAACGGCCACCGTCAACACCACTACCACTACTACTTACTATTACCACTACTACTACAACAACGGCCACAGTCAACACTACTACCACTACTACTTACTACTACTACTTACTACTACCATTACTATTACAACAACGGCCACCGTCAACACCACTACCACTACTACTTACTACTACCACTACTACTACAACAACGGCCACCGTCAACATCACTACCACTACTACTTACAACTACCACTACTACTACAACAACGGCCACCGTCAACACCACTACCACTACTACTTACTACTACCACTACTACTACAACAACGGCCACCGTCAACACCACTAACACTACTACTTACTACTACCACTACTACTACAACAACGGCCACATCAACACCAATACCACTACTACTTACTACTACCACTACTACTGCAACAACGGCCAGCGTCAACACCACTACCACTACTACTTACAACTACCACTACTACTACAACAACGGCCACCGTCAACACCTCTACCACTACTACTTACTACTACCACTACTACTACAACAACGGCCACCGTCAACACCACTACCACTACCACTTACTACTACCACTACTACTACAACAACGGCCACCGTCAACACCACTACCACTACTACTTACTACTACCACTACTACTACAACAACGGCCACATCAACACCAATACCACTACTACTTACTACTACCACTACTACTACAACAACGGCCACCGTCAACACCACTACCACTACTACTTACTACTACCACTATTACTACAACAACGGCCACCGTCAACACCACTACCACTACTACTTACTACTACCACTACTACTACAACAACGGTCACCGTCAACACCACTACCACTACTACTTACTACTACCACTACTACTACAACAACGGCCACCGTCAACACCACTACCACTACTACTTACTACTACCACTACTACTACAACAACGGCCACATCAACACCAATACCACTACTACTTACTACTACCACTACTACTACAAGAACGGCCACCGTCAACACCACTACCACTACTACTTACTACTACCACTACTACAACAACGGCCACCGTCAACACCACTACCACTACTACTTACTACTACCACTACTACTATAACAACGGCCACCGTCAACACCACTACCACTACTACTTACTACTACCACTACTACTACAACAACGGCCACCGTCAACACCACTACCACTACTACTACAACAACGGCCACATCAACACCAATACCACTACTACTTACTACTACCACTACTAATACAACAACGGCCACAGTCAACACCAATACCAATACTACTTACTACTACCACTACTACTACAACAACGGCCACCGTCAACACTACTACCACTACTACTTACTACTACTACTTACTACTACCGCTACTACTACAACAACGGCCACCGTCAACACCACTACCACTACTACTTACTACTACCACTACTACTACAACAACGGCCACCGTCAACACCACTACCACTACTACTTACTACTACCACTACTACTACAACGGCCACCGTCAACAATACTACCACTACTTCTACAACAACGGCCACATCAACACCAATACCACTACTACTTACTACTACCACTACTACTCCAACGGCCACCGTCAACACTACTACCACTACTACTACAACAACGGCCACATCAACACCAATACCACTACTACTTACTACTACCACTACTACTACAACAACGGCCACAGTCAACACCAATACCAATACTACTTACTACTACCACTACTACTACAACAACGGCCACCGTCAACACTACTACCACTACTACTTACTACTACTACTTACTACTACCGCTACTACTACAACAACGGCCACCGTCAACACCACTACCACTACTACTTACTACTACCACTACTACTACAACAACGGCCACCGTCAACACCACTACCACTACTACTTACCACTACTACTTACTACTACCACTACTACTACAACAAAGGCCACAGTCAACACCACTACCACTACTATTGCTACTACCACTACTACTACAACGGCCACCGTCAACACCACTACCACTACTACTTAATACTACTACTTACTACTACCACAACTACTACAACGGCCACCGTCAACACCACTAACATTACTACTTACTACTACTACTACTTACTACTACCACTACTACTACAACGGCCACAGTCAACACCACTACCACTACTACTTACTACTACCACTACTAGTACAACAACGGCCGCCGTCAACACCACTACCACTACTACTTACTACTACCACTACTACTACAACAACGTCCACATCAACACCAATACCACTACTACTTACTACTACCACTACTACTACAACGACGGCCACAGTCAACACCAATACCAATACTACTTACTACTACCACTACTACTACAACAACGGCCACCGTCAACACTACTACCACTACTACTTACTACTACTACTTACTCCTACCGCTACTACTACAACAACGGCCACCGTCAACACCACTACCACTACTACTTACTACTACCACTACTACTACAACAACGGCCACCGTCAACACCACTACCACTACTACTTACTACTACCACTACTACTACAACGGCCACCGTCAACACTACTACCACTACTACTACAACAACGGCCACATCAACACCAATACCACTACTACTTACTACTACTACTACTACAACGGCCACCGTCAACACTACTACCACTACTACTACAACAACGGCCACATCAACACCAATACCACTACTATTTACTACTACTACTTAGTACTACCACTACCACTACAACAACGGCCACAGTCAACACCACTACCACTACTACTCACTACTACCACTACTACTACAACAACGGCCACCGTCAACACCACTACCACTACTACTTACTACTACCACTACTACTACAACATCGGCCACCGTCAACACTACTACCACTACTACTTACTACTACCACTACTACTACAACAACGGCCACCGTCAACACCACTACCACTACTACTTACTATTACCACTACTACTACAACAACGGCCACAGTCAACACTACTACCACTACTACTTACTACTACCATTACTATTACAACAACGGCCACCGTCAACACCACTACCACTACTACTTACTACTACTACTACAACAACGGCCACCGTCAACACCACTACCACTACTACTTACAACTACCACTACTACTACAACAACGGCCACCGTCAACACCACTACCTCTACTACTTACTACTACCACTACTACTACAACAACGGCCACCGTCAACACCACTACCACTACTACTTACTACTACCACTACTACTACAACAACGGCCACATCAACAGCAATACCACTACTACTTACTACTACCACTACTACTACAACAACGGCCAGCGTCAACACCACTACCACTACTACTTACTACTACCACTACTACTACAACAACGGCCACCGTCAACACCACTACCACTACTACTTACTACTACCACTACTACTACAACAACGGCCACCGTCAACACCACTACCACTACCACTTACTACTACCACTACTACTACAACAACGGCCACCGTCAACACCACTACCACTACTACTTACTACTACCACTACTACTACAACAACGGCCACATCAACACCAATACCACTACTACTTACTACTACCACTACTACTACAACAACGGCCACCGTCAACACCACTACCACTACTACTTACTACTACCACTACTACTACAACAACGGCCACCGTCAACATCACTACCACTACTACTTACTACTACCACTACTACTACAACAACGGCCACCGTCAACACCACTACCACTACTACTTACTACTACCACTACTACTACAACAACGGCCACATCAACACCAATACCACTACTACTTACTACTACCACTACTACTACAAGAACGGCCACCGTCAACACCACTACCACTACTACTTACTTCTACCACTATTACAACAACGGCCACCGTCAACACCACTACCACTACTACTTACTACTACCACTACTACTACAACAACGGCCACCGTCAACACCACTACCACTACTACTTACTACTACCACTACTACTACAACAACGGCCACCGTCAACACCACTACCACTACTACTTACTGCTACCACTACTACTACAACAACGGCCACATCAACACCAATAGCAATACTACTTACTACTACCACTACTACTACAACAACGGCCACATCAACACCACTACCACTACTACTTACTACTACCACTACTATTACAACAACGGCTACCGTCAACACCACTACCACTACTACTTACTACCACTACTACTACAACAACGGCCACATCAACACCAATACCACTACTACTTACTACTACCACTACTACTACAACAACGGCCACCGTCAACACCACTACCATTACTACTTACTACTACCACTACTACTACAACAACGGCCACCATCAACACCACTACCACTACTACTTACTACTACCACTACTACTACAACAACGGCCACCGTCAACACCACTACCACTACTACTTACTACTACCACTACTACTACAACAACGGCCACATCAACACCAATACCACTACTACTTACTACTATCACTACTACTACAAGAACGGCCACCGTCAACACCACTACCACTACTACTTACTTCTACCACTATTACAACAACGGCCACCGTCAACACCACTACCACTACTACTTACTACTACCACTACTACTACAACAACGGCCACAGTCAACACCAATACCAATACTACTTACTACTACCACTAATACTACAACAACGGCCACCGTCAACACTACTACCACTACTACTTACTACTACTACTTACTACTACCGCTACTACTACAACAACGGCCACCGTCAACACCACTACCACTACTACTTACTACTACCACTACTACTACAACAACGGCCACCGTCAACACCACTACCACTACTACTTACTACTACCACTACTACTACAACGGCCACCGTCAACACTACTACCACTACTACTACAACAACGGCCACATCAACACCAATACCACTACTACTTACTACTACCACTACTACTACAACGGCCACCGTCAACACTACTACCACTACTACTACAACAACGGCCACATCAACACCAATACCACTACTACTTACTACTACCACTACTACTACAACAACGGCCACCGTCAACACTACTACCACTACTACTTACTACTACTACTTACTACTACCACTACTACTACAACAACGGCCACCGTCAACACCACTACCACTACTACTTACTACTACCACTACTACTACAACAACGGCCACAGTCAACACCAATACCACTACTACTTACTACTACCACTACTACTACAAGAACGGCCACCGTCAACACTACTACCACTACTACTTACTACTACCACTACTACTACAACAACGGCCACAGTCAACACCAATACCACTACTACTTACTACTACCAATACTACTACTACAACTACAAGAAAGGCCACCGCCAACACCACTACCACTACTACTTACTACTACTACCACTACTACTTACTACTACCACTACTACTACAACAACGGCCACAGTCAACACCAATACCACTACTACTTACTACTACCACTACTACTACTACAACTACAAGAAAGGCCACCGCCAACACCACTACCACTACTATTTACTACTACTACCACTACTACTTACTACTACAACGGCAACCGTAAACGCCACTACCACTACTACTACTACTACTACAACTGCCACCGTGAACACCACTACCACTACTTCTTTCTACTACTACTACTACTACTACCACTACTAATATTAATAACAAGGCCACCTCCATCGCCACTACTTCTACAGGGACTACTACTGCTACAACGACTACTATTACTACTAATATTAATAACATGGCCACTTCCATCGCCACTACTTCTACAAGGACTACTACTGCTACTACTACTACTACTAATAAAGTAACAAGGCCACCTCCATCGCCACTACTATTACTAATATTATTAATAACAATGCCACCGCCATCCCCACTACTCTAACACGAACTACTCCTACTCCTACTGCTACTACTAATATTAATAACATGGCCACCTCCATCGCCACTACTCCTACACGGACTACTACTACTACTACTACTACTACTACTAATATAAATAACAAGGACACCTCCATCGCCACTACTACCACACAGTCTACTACTACTACTACTACTACGAATAATAATAATGCCACCACCATCGCCACTACTACTACTGCTACTACTAATATTAATATTAACAGTGCCACCGCCATCGTCACTACTAGTATTACCGCTACTACTACTACTACTTCTACTACTACTAATAATATTAACAAGGCGAACGCCACCGGCACTACTACTACTACTACTACTACTACTACTACTACTACTACTACTACAGTATTACTACTACTACTACTACTATTACTAATATTATCAAGGCCACCGCCATCGCCGCTACTGCTACTACTATTACTATTACCACTAATACTACTTCTAATATTACCAGGGGCACCGACATCGCCACTACTAGTACTTCTACTGCTACTGCTACTTCTACTACTACTACTACTACTACTACTACTACCGTTTCTAGCGCCCCCGCCAATATTACTACTGCTACTACTACTACTACTACTACTACTACTACTACTACTACTACTGCTACCACGTCCACGTCCTTCTCTACTACTACTCCTACAACGGCCACCGCACGGAGAAAGCCACTGTCACCGCAACTACTATTTCTAGTACTACCCCTACTACTATTACTACTACTACCACTGCCACCGCAACCACTTCTACTACTACTTCTACTATTACTTGGTCTGCTGGTACTACTACTGCTACTACTACTACTACTACTACTACTACTACTACTACTACTATTGCTTCTTCTACTACTAGGCTACTGCTAAGTAACTGTATTCTTACAGATCTTTTTTTTTATATATGCTAAATGAAATCGAGTTATTAAATTGTATGGAGAAATTCGGTTTTTACTTTTTTTTGTTCTTGGCATTAATTTCCATTTAATTTATTTTTTTGGCTGTTTTTACATGTTTATTAATTAATAATGTTTATTATACTATTACTGGACCCTACTACTTCTTTTATTGTCTCATTATGATCATGATCATGATGATTATCTGAAATTTAATGGAGGATCATCTGAAATAAATGGCGAAGGATGATTATATTTTGTAACATTTGTTGATTTGTAGTCTACATGTTTATATATAATAATTGAGTTTCAAAATAATACAATATTGTACGATTATTTTCATCTTAGAACAAAATTTTACTTTTACTTTATTTGGCTATTTAATGACGCTTTATCAACTACGAGGTTATTTAGCGTCGATGAAACTGGTGATAGCGAGATGATATTTGGCGAGATGAGGCCGAGGATTCGCCATAGATTACCTTGCATTCACATTACGGTTGGGGAAAACCTCGGAAATAACCCAACCAGGTAATCAGCCCAAGCAGGGATCGAACCCGCGCCCGAACGCAACTTCAGACCGGCAGGCAAGCGCCTTAACCGACTGAGCCACACCGGTGGCCGAACAAAATTTGCTTTTAATTCTACATTCATATACTTTATTCAACATAAAGCTAAGAATGTAAATTAAATGTTCAAGTAATTAATATTAGATCTATTCGTATTGCTTACATTTTTGTGCTCTCAGTTACGTGCAATTTCTTCTTTATTGCCGGAACATAAACGACGCATGTTTTCTTGTTTTCCACCACGTCTTTATTTATAAACAAGTTATTTGTTGTAGACTTACACTTTCGTCTGTGGTTCATTTCATTTCGATGGATGTTTTTGGAAAATAACAAGTTTGAAACGTAACGTAGCCAGCAATGAATTAATGGTTTCCGCACTTTTCACATAGAGATGATGTATGCTGACAATACGTCATTGTGATGACGCCGATCACCAAGTTCACGTCCTTTTTACCTGCTTATCGTTTTATCAAGAGAAGGGTAAGTATTGTCTTTGATTGTGGATCCGACACTTTACTTTGTACGATCTAACGTTTGATTTGCAAACGTCAAGTCAAAGTGACATTCTTGAAACGGCTTTCAGAGTAAAATGTTCTTAGTTTAAGCAACAAACTTTGAACAAAGTGAATGTTGGATGATAAAATGTTTTATGTTTTAACACCTTTGAATACTTAAAATTAGGTTCTTTCGATAAGATTCTTTCTGTGTTTACTTACTTCTTTCTTTTCAGCATAAATTAGTTCAAAATTTCTTAATATATTTTTAGCTTACCGTAAATAGTGCTCTTTGTGGATGATTTCTATTAAATTGTTGTGCTGTCATCAGTAGTGTTTCAGTAAGTTGGGTATAGTCGCTCCACGGTGCGGCATAGGAGACTGGTCTTCACTTCACCCGCTTTGAGATGAGATGGTAAGAGATTTGTTGGTATGGCACAGAGGAACCGGAGCTTTCGGAGGAAACGCTCTCTTACCTGGACGGCGGGCTTATGTCGGTGGTAAGCCGGAGATCGAACCTGGGTCCACAGAACTGAGTCCTGCTCTTTAGCCACTGGATCATCATGCCAGCATTATATATAATGTTAATAATTTGCGAATGAAGTATAATATTTTGTTCATTTATAGAATTATCCCATTTACACTTTGAATTAATATTTATTATTAATTTAGGGATATTGGACGCGTTGCTATTTTTGGTTTCCTCCCCGTATAATATAATTCTTACAACTTTATATGCAGAATTCAAAAGCCATCAGACGGAGGATCCTGATTTATGAAGGAAGAGTAGGCTAAATGTAAGTGAAGGAAAATTGAGGGGTTTGCCGGAAGAAAGGCGGATACACCTCTACGCCCTTCTTCGGGAAAACGGTTTAAAATGTAGTGAATAATTCGCTAATTATAGTAGCGAAATTTTGTTTTGATTGTACTGTACATACCTGCAGGAAAGGACTGCTTGCGTGCGTGCGTGCGTGCGCGATTTAGTCAGTCAGTCTACAAGCAGAGCCAGTGCTGCGCGTTACGCATACTGTACTGTGTGTGTTTTCTCTTGGTAGAGACTAAGCATATATATATATATATATATATATATATATATATATATAGTTCAATTTAGTCAGTCCAGTTGTTTCCTTTGACTGCTTTTCATGTTCATTATTGTCCTTGTTTTAAGAGTAAACAAACTTATGAAACTCGTAGATTCAGACGGAAATATTTTATGTTCTATAAAGAGATTTGTTACAATATTCTAATTTTTGGGCTTATTGTTATCAGGATTATAGAAAGAATAAATTTTATTTATTTATATTCACACAAAATGGAGATTTTCTCTTTCTGTTATATTCAGAGATTTTGCTTTGCGTACTTAATGTCTACTCAGTATATCTGAAATAATGTAAATTACTTTAGAAGTATATAATAAATGTCATAAAATGTATCTTTGTTTCAATTCCGCGTGAAATTTAAATCTGAAATCTACATTAAATCCCCTAAGCAAATCATTATATGGATAAAGGGCGTATAGACCGAAGTTTTATATGGTAAAAATATAAGGAAATTTAATAATATAAATTGCCTAAATGCTACAAAACATTTATACTCGCTAAGATTTTTAATTTAATGTATAATTTTGTTCACTATCTGTATAACATTTTATTCAGGTGCGTTTTAAAATCTTAGATTTTAATTCACCATATTGACGTATACGCCCTTTTTCCGGCAAACCCCTCAATTGAAGATATTACCCAAATGGAATTAATATAAATCAAGCAACTTCTGTGTATTCACTAATGCAATTTATTTTGTTTTGTTTTGTTTCTTTTGTTTCAGGCCCCGCTCATATCCTGTGCCTCATCGTGGCGAGCGGGTGAAACAAAGAATGATGCATGGATGACAGTTTCGTCAATCACTGAATTTATTTTTGTAATTTTCCTTGACCAGTCTTTTTCAGAATACTTGTTACCGGATATTTAAATTAGTTCATGTTCAAAAAAAATTTCTTAATTGCCACATTCATAAACGTTCTTAGTAAAAATTTTACTAATTACACATTAATACTGTAAAATGGAAAAGTAAATGCGTCCTTCTTTGGCCAAACAGGATAACTACAACTTGTGATTCATACATACATTTTGAACTCTGTTGATCGGAGACCCATTAAGGTTAGTTATAAATTACAAATTTACTTCTTTAGACTTTAAATATAAATGCATAATTGATTATAATTTGTGCCCTACATCATTAATTTGAAGTTATTTTAGCAGGAGGAATATTCATCGGAGATCACAAGAAACAGCTTCATAATTAAGACTTCTTTGCATTGGTGTCAATGCGGTCTGCTAGAGGCGTTATTTGAGCGAGTTTATTCGTATGTCGATTGTTCGCCAGTCATCTTTAAAAGTACGGTAGGTACAGTTCAGAAAAAAGGACCCTCCTGAATGTTCTAAGTGCCAGATACAACGCATTGCACATGCTCAGTGCTCCAAAACAATAGAATGTTTTATTTTCGGTGGCAGAGTTAAGGCCATAAGGCCTTCTCTTCCACTCAACCAGCCTTGATAAATACAATAGTGACATACATAATTAAGTTATGAATATTTACAATACACTAAAGATTCTCCAACAATATTCTTCTCCAGCAGTGGTACACGCAAGATCTCTTTGGCCAAGGTAACAAGATTGGACGGTATGTAGCGTTTTATGTTATTTCATTTCATTTTCACTCAGTGTTTTGCCCAAGGGCAGGTCTTTCACTGCAAACTCAGCATTCTCAAATCTTTCCTATTTTCTGTCTTCCTCTTTGTCTCGTCTTGTGATCCATATCTTAATGTCGTCTATCATCTTATATCTTCTTATGCCCCGAACTGTTCTCCCAGTCACATTTCTTTCCAGTGCGTCCATTAGCAGACAGTTTCTTGTGCTATGTAAATTAGAAATTAGCAATAATTTTTGTTCTAAAAATGCGGCTATCGATATTTGGACGATATTTATTCCGAAAAACGCGATTTTTGGGCGACATAATGCTATCTGTATTTTTAATATAGTTTAATAAACACGACATCTTCCTTACCAACTGGTGAGATTTTGATAGTGGACCAATGGTGAATTAGGCCTATAAAAAGAAATATACATTTTTCTTTTAATTAACCGGGATTCAAACTCAAGCACTAAAGTTATGCGTTGTACCACTCATACACAATAGATCTATTGCCTACCGTGTTTGAATGAAGTCGACCAAGACTGCATGGCCTGTAGTTGCAGTGGAAGGTTTAAGGAACTACTACTAATATTTATTAATTTTTAGTAAAAAGGCTCTTTCTTTCATATTAAATGTATATTGTTATATAGATTTATTACGTGATGATGCAGATTATCTTTTCTCTTTTTTCCTTCCTTTCTTTTTTAGAAGACTGCTGTTTCACCTCTTGTCACTACATGTCGCCAAAAAATTGTAAAAAGAAAATTATAAAAAAAATTTCAACTGTAATCTTGTAAAATTTTGACTTGTTCCACAACTTAAAGCTTCATTGCTAATGTAAGACCAATGGAATACAATAAATGAAATGAAAAATGAAATCAGTTCTGCAACTAGAGTTCTTGGTGTAAAATTATCCATTGTAGCTAACATAATTTCCCAATTATTGAACCACAGTTCATTAAAATCAGTAATAAGTGTTTGGAATATACGTTTTACATCAACCGTTTTGAGAGTAAAATTACACTGAAATTAAAGAACCATTCCTGTGTGAACACTGCATATACGATGATCCCGAGCTGGTCCGAGGTGGAACTTGATCTCTGAATACCGACCAATATTTCCGCGCTAAAGAGTGTACAGTGATTTACAAAGTGATATTAAATTTGTGCCACTACTTTCCAGTCGGAAATGCCGGAGATGACAGTACATGAGTAGAGGAAGCAGAAGAAGATTTCAATATTATTCTCTCTCTCTCTCTCTCTCTCTCTCTCTCTCTCTATATATATATATATATATGTATATATATATATATGTAATTAGAATATGATCAATTTTAAAAAGAGGTATGCACAATACTGCATAATTTTATTGTTATAATCTTACCTTAATTTTGGTTTATAAATGTATCTTCTGTTATATATATTTAATAGCTTGATAATTGTTTGAAAGGCATAGTGAGGACCGATAAGCTAATACACTGAAAATAGGAATAGTCAGGGTCCGTCTGTGCTTATCTGCTTAACAAGTATTAATTGTTAGAATACTTGTTAAGCAGATAAGCACAGACGGACCCTGACTATTCCTATTTTCAATTGATAATTGTTGCTGTTTTTATCGCAAATGTGTGTCTCAAGTATGCTTAGGTGTGTGTATGTGTGTGTGTGTGCGTGCGTGCGTGTGCTTTTCTTGCGGTATATATTTCAACATGCCTCATTGCATAGGTTGTAATATTACATGTTTTGACATTTCTAGATAATTACATTTTTAAAATTGCAAATTACCAATTGTGTAATCAATAAATGTCTGTGTGATAAGATATACAAGGAGAACAAAATCATAGTTAAATACCATTCCAAATTATGAATCCCTACACCTTCCTCATTACAAATTTACCAATTAGGCCTACATAAGCAATATTAATTCTAGATTATAAAATTCTACATTAGCAATAAAGATATATAAATGATAATATATCATGTGGTGTGGGACACCACTTTTATTCTTTTTGTTTTCCCCGACATCTTTCCCACGGTTTTGTACTTCTAATATAGGCTACTCTTACATTATTTGCTGGTAGTTCTGTTATATGTTATCAGAGAGCGTTGTGTTTCCTTTCTTTTGTTTTTCTTATTTCTTTTTTTTTTTCTTAATAGGGTGCGTTGAAAGAAAATGCAAATGTAGTAAGATTTTGTAGTACATAGATTATCACAAAGAAATAAAGAGGGAAAAAAGGTGTGGTTCAGGGAATATCATTGAAATGAACGAAAGTAAATTTACGGGTAATGTTCGCCAAAGCGTTAACAACGCGTTGCCGTTTTATTTGTGGTCTAAAGAAAATACCTTGATATAACATTTTTGTATTACATACGAGTAATATGTAAATGCAACAGTTTTTGTTTAAATTTACAAATTATTTATTAAGTACAATATGATATAATTTAAATTAGTACATGGAGAATTAAATTAAATTTTATGTTTAATTTAACAAGTTTTGTCACGTTCGGCTCGCGACAGGAACAGTTTGCCTGAAAGATGATAACTGCTCATGCGCGGACTTGATTAATAAAAACCTAAACTAACCAAACCTAACTAACCTTCGTATATGCAAGATCTGTAACCGAAGAAAGAAGGAAAAAAGAAAAATAACAGTATCTAATGCTAACGTCAATATATTTGAAAATATGGATAAGGAAACAATATAATTCTAATGAGAATATATTTCAAAATACTTTTAAAGAACAACATAGGCCTAAAACCTAATGAGAGTGTATTTGAAAATATGAATAAACCTTATAATTGTCAGTGTGTCTAATTTAGACTAATACATGCATCTGTTCATCAAACCTACCTAACCTTGTTGCTAACAGTGGTGTTGTCTGTCAGTAATGTCCAGAACGAAGGAGATAGAGAGAGACAGACAGACAGAGAAACAAATTTCTCCTCCTAGCGACGTCACAGGCCAATGTCATGTCCTGTGTTGGCGACATTGTGTATATAGTTCTATTTCGTCGTAACCTTGACGGCAAGGTTGAAAGCTATCATAGCTAATTCTTCAGTTTAGCGAATCACGGTATCGGAAAAAATTTGAAGAAAGTCTACTAAAATGTTTTTTATTACGTTCTTGAAGTTTATATTAATGGCAACTAGTTTCCCCCAACACTCCTAGACCAACAGACGGCTCTGAATCTTTCCACAGACATTTCAAAAGATTGTTTCATACTTGAAAACCTACAATGCGTGCAGTAGCGGAAGCATTGAAGGAAGTGCAATGTTAAACTTACATATCGCACATCCAGTAAAATACTGTCGTATGTCGAAAATCACATAATACTTTCGTAAATTATTTCCAACTCTGTTTTTAGCTGGAGGTATAAAATTCTCATAATGAAATATTAAATTATCAAAGGTTTTGGTACCTATTTATTAAAATATTTTTACAGCAGTATCTTACTAGGAAATAGCATATCTTTACAAATCACAATTTTAGATTTACGACACTATTGTACTGGGAGTTCGATATCAATGAATTCGCTTGTAACAGTCAAGAAAACAAAACGTACACAAATACAAGAAAAGCGGGTCCATATGACTAGGCCTATAGGATATCGGTAGTGTGTTTATGAGAATTTATGTTGGTTAGATTGGAGAATGGATGATGTCATAAGATTGACGTCAATGGTTAGTGTGATTACTTTTTGTGTTTGCGGGAAACTACTGGGTGTTCATTTCAAAGTGTGTCATGACGTCACTGTTGATGAGTCAGCGATTTGAAGCGAGTTTCAGCTTTTGTGTCAGAGAAGTTGCCTATTAATCAAGGCCTTCAATCTGAACTTGAGAACGTGTACGGTATAACTTGAACGTCGTAGCAACAGATGGCGGTCTGTACGGTCTGTGTGCTACCATTACCTCTTTCGAACTGTGTTTTGCGCGGGCAAGTCGTACGCAGAGAATTTGTTATCATCGTTTGCGTACGGCAACATTCCACAATACAAATCAGATGCTCCGTGTCCATGTTGACCGTCGAAGTTAATGTCAACAAATACATAAGTAATCGTCTTAACCATCTCCACATATCCCGACAGTAAGAAAAAACTCACCTCAGTACATGTTTCGAAACAGTTCACATTCCTGCCACTACCGGCGTTACCGTACGTATCGGTAAGTACTCTTCTGAATGAACGCCGTACTTGCTAGGCAACTTCTCTGGCACGTAAGTAATGCACCTCTGCGGAAGTGTAGGAAGATTGAGTTAGGCTCATCGACTAGCCACATGACGGCATACAGCGAGCCATGACACACTTCGAACTGAACACCCAGTATATACACCAGATGGGTGTGGATTCTGGTGGTTAGGTTGGTACGTGTGTAATTTTTATTGTCGGTTGGTATTATTGTACGTAATTTAAATTATACACTGCTATTATGAAGTCTGTCGATGCAGTCAATGACCATACCGATGACAAGCAGGAAATGTAAATGTTGTGTTTGAGATTTTGAAGAAATTCTACATGAAATAGAATTTCTGTTAGAATTGCGTTTGGTTAATTTCAATTTTGACAGGTATTTTGTGTTTCGTCAGGCACTAATATCAATTAAACATGCCACACATCATACAATAATCATATGTTCTGATTCACAAAGTGCTTTACAAAATATTGGAACGGTAAAAATATCACCGAAATTAGAATGGCTGGAGATAAACTGTAAATACTACCTACATAAGTTAGACCAACAGCATAATTATACCCAATTAATTTGGACCCCAGGGCATTCGAACATACACGGCAATGAAAAAGCAGATGCTCTAGCGAAAGAAACAATCACTTTACAAAAAGTAAACATCTTCTTGGTTCCTTAGCAAGATGCAATAATTTTTTGGAAAACACAAGCACCACAACTGGCTAATACGCACACAACCTTTGATTGTGCTACAGGAGCTCCTACTACCCAACCATGGTTTACCAAAAATTATAACGCTACACGAATTGAAATTGCTTTATTTCAACAAGCTCTTACACCACGGTACCTCTATAGAACAAGACGTGCAGAAACTAACTTATGCACGTGTGGCGAAGTGGGAGACATGGACCACATACTTTTAGGATGCGCATGTAACAAAACCCAGATCACTAAATTTCTTAAAATAACATATAAGAAAATCGGCATTGGTCCTTGGAATAATCGAGCATTATTACATTAGAAGGAATTGTTTATAGCTAAAGCTTTAAGGAGGCACACAATACGTTGCAAAATGAAATTATAAGACATACAAGACCATAGACTTGTAACCAACAACCATTCATTCCCTTATGATATATATATATATATTTTTTTCTACATGGATAATACTTATCCATGTACGGTATACGGATACTAATATCGGTTGGTACAACTGATCGAGCGTCGAAAAATAACTCGAACTCAAGTCTGTCGATGGTAGGGATGTTTGCTGTTGGCAGTTTCCGTGAAGTGTGGATGTTGAACATTACTGTATTAGTATACTACATCAGATTTTTTCAATTTTATTAGATCCACGACAAGTTTTATGAAATTTTTATTACCTAAATATGTTCATTGTTATCAAGTATTACGTTATTAACTAGGATCTTTTTTATTACTGCCTTAGGACACACTGGCGTTTTAAGTAATAAGAAGTGTCGTTAACCCTGAAGTGAAATTGATGGTAAGTCGTTATGTTATTAGACCATTTTGTTCATAATTTAGTTATGCCCACATATTACTTGCTAAGAATGAATTCTAATTATTTATATAGTTTTAATTCGAAAAGTAACTAAATTTAAAGAAAAGGGTTCGTTAAAAGTCACTGTTAGGTTGAAAATTCTCTCTATTTGGAACAAATTACTGTCAAAATTCTTCAATTTGTGAAAGTTTCTTACATTTGAAAATACTTAATTTATTTATTGTTTGCGTAGTTGGTTGTGAATTCCGTTGCAGATCCCGTGTATGTGGACCTATTTGTTGTTGTTTTTTGTATATTTAATTTGAGTTTTAAATTTGTTCGAGGCCTACGATTATGAATTAGATGGGTTAAATAAGGAGCTAGCTAAGTGACATGAGGCCGAGGTATGTGACAAGGTTAGTGGGTTAGTTCAGGGGATATCTGAATGACATGAGACCGAGGTATGCGACAAGGTTAGTGGGTTAGTTGAGGGGATATCTGAATGACATGAGGCAGAGGTATGTGACAAGGTTAGTGGGTTAGTTGAGGGGATATTTGAATGACATGAGGCCGAGGTATGTGACAAGGTTAGTGGGTTAGTTGAGGGGATATCTGAATGACATGAGGCCGAGGTATGTGACAAGGTTAGTGGGTTAGTTGAGGGGATATCTGAATGACATGAGGCCGAGGTATGTGACAAGGTTAGTGGGTTGGTTGAAGGGATATCTGAATGACATGAGGCAGAGGTATGTGACAAGGTTAGTGGGTTGGTTGAAGGGATATCTGAATGACATGAGGCAGAGGTATGTGACAAGGTTAGTGAGTTGGTTGAAGGGATATCTGAATGACATGAGGTCGAGGTATGTGACAAGGCTAGTGGGTTAGTTGAGGGGTTATCTGAATGACATGAGGCAGACGTATGTGACAAGATTAGTGGGTTAGTTGAGGGGATATCTGAATGACATGAGGCAGACGTATGTGACAAGATTAGTGGGTTAGTTGAGGGGATATCTGAATGACAAGAGGCCGAGATATGTGACAAGGTTAGTGGGTTAGTTGAGGGGATATCTGAATGACATGAGGCAGAGGTATGTGACAAGGTTAGTGGGTTGGTTGAAGGGATATCTGAATGACATGAGGCAGAGGTATGTGACAAGGTTAGTGGTTTGGTTGAAGGGATATCTGAATGATATGAGGTCGAGGTATGTGATAAGGTTAGTGGGTTAGTTGAGGGGATATCTGAATGACATGAGGCAGAGGTATGTGACAAGGTTAGTGGGTTAGTTGAGGGGCTACCTGAATGATATGAGGTCGAGGTATGTGATAAGGTTAGTGGGTTAGTTGAGGGGATATCTGAATGACATGAGGTCGAGGTATGTGACAAGGTTAGTGGGTTAGTTGAGGGGATATTTGAATGACATGAGGCAGAGGTATGTGACAAGGTTAGTGGGTTAGTTGAGGGAATATCTGAATGACATGAGGCCGAGGTATGTGACAAGGTTAGTGGGTTGGTTGAAGGGATATCTGAATGACATGAGGTCGAGGTATGTGACAAGGTTAGTGGGTTAGTTGAGGGGATATCTGAATGACATGAGGCAGAGGTATGTGACAAGGATAGTGGGTTAGTTGAGGGGACATCTGAATGACATGAGGCAGAGGTATGTGACAAGGCTAGTGGGTTAGTTGAGGGGTTATCTGAATGACATGAGGCAGAGGTATGTGACAAGATTAGTGGGTTAGTTGAGGGGATATCTGAATGACATGAGGCAGAGGTATGTGACAAGGTTAGTGGGTTGGTTGAAGGGATATCTGAATGACATGAGGCAGAGATATGTGACAAGGTTAGTGGTTTGGTTGAAGGGATATCTGAATGATATGAGGTCGAGGTTTGTGATAAGGTTAGTGGGTTAGTTGAGGGGATATCTGAATGACATGAGGCAGAGGTATGTGACAAGGTTAGTGGGTTGGTTGAGGGGATATCTGAATGACATGGGGTCGAGGTATGTGACAAGGTTAGTGGGTTAGTTGAGGGGATATCTGAATGACATGAGGCAGAGGTATGTGATAAGGTTAGTGGGTTAGTTGAGGAGATACCTGAATGGCATGAGGCCGAGGTATGTGACGAGGTTAGTGGGTTAGTTGAGGGGATATCTGAATGACATGAGGCTGAGGTATGTGACAAGGTTAGTGGGTTAGTTGAGGGGATATCTGAATGACATGAGGCAGAGGTATGTGACAAGGTTAGTGGGTTGGTTGAAGGGATATCTGAATGATATGAGGTCGAGGTATGTGATAAGGTTAGTGGGTTAGTTGAGGGGATATCTGAATGACATGAGGCAGAGGTATGTGACAAGGTTAGTGGGTTGGTTGAAGGGATATCTGAATGACATGAGGCAGAGGTATGTGACAAGATTAGTGGGTTAGTTGAGGGAATATCTGAATGACATGAGGCAGAGGTATGTGACAAGGATAGTGCGTTAGTTGAGGGGATATCTGAATGAAATGAGCAGAGGTATGTGACAAGGTTAGTGGGTTAGTTGAGGGGTTATCTGGGTAACATGAGACTGAAGTATGTGTCAAGATTATTGGGTTAGTTGAGGGGATATCTGAATGGCATGAGGCAGAGGTATGTGACAAGGATAGTGCGTTAGTTGAGGGGATATCTGAATGACATGAGGCAGAGGTATGTGACAAGGATAGTGCGTTAGTTGAGGGGATATCTGAATGACATGAGGCAGAGGTATGTGACAAGGTTAGTGCGTTAGTTGAGGGGATATCTGAATGACATGAGGCAGAGGTATGTGACAAGATTAGTGGGGTAGTTGAGAGGATATCTGAATGACATGACGTCTAGGTATGTGACAAGGTTATGGGTTAGTTGAGGGGCTATCTGAGTAACTTGAGACTGAGGTATGTGAGAATATTAGTGGGTTAGGTGAGGGAATATCTCAATGACATGAGGCCGAGGTATGTGATAAGGTAAGTGGGTTAATTGAGGGTATTTCTGAGTAATATGAGGCTGAGGTATGTGACAAGGTCAGTGGGTTATTTGTGGGGATATCTGAGTGACGGAAGCCGAATACTGTCAATTCAATTATTTAAATGCGTTTTCTCTCCCATGTATAGTGTGTGGAAATGCCGAAATTTCGCCTATGGGATTGCGTTGATATTCTATTTTCAGTAAGAGCTGATGGGCTCTATTCCAGAATGATGAATGCAAATCGCAGAATTCAAGATCACCTGTAGTTCAGGAGACACTGATGAAGACGCAACATCGCGTTGAAACGGGCCGTCTGTTCAAGGTATATAACCTTTTTTAAAAACATTTAATAGTTTTTAACGTGTGACTAAACAATTTTATGTGTTTAACAAAGTGTTAACGTGAACTTGAATCAATGATTGTGAAATTATTTGAGTGATATCCGTTTTCCAATAAGAGCGGATGTGTTCTGTTCCAGAATAAGATATTGTGAAATTGTTTTTGTGATATCCGTTTTTCAATAAGAGCGGATGTGTTCTGTTCCAGAATAAGATATTGCGAAATTGTTTTAGTGATATCCGTTTTCCAATAAGAGCGGATGTGTTCTGTTCCAGAATAAGATATTGTGAAATTGTTTTTGTGATATCCGTTTTTCAATAAGAGCGGATGTGTTCTGTTCCGGAATGGGATCTCTTGAAGTTGTGTGCAGTTAATGCTTTTAGGCAGTTTTATTTACTTGTATTGTTTTACGGAGGCCATATTATGACGTCACTGCCGCCATGTTGTGACGTCATCATTTGTTAAACTTTACGAAAATTGATAGCCTATAATAAAAGAATCCGAGGGTTGCACAAAATTGAGGCACAACTCCGAAAATAATACCAGTAAACTCACTTTTAATACAATTACAGGAATGATCCCGAAGTTCTGAAAACGCATTTCATTTTCTGCTTCGAAGAGAAAAGCACCATGACTTTCAAACTGATGTGGAGAAGTAGGTTAAGTGGCCAAATTTTATTAATAATGTTCAAATACTCATGTAAATAAATAATTAAATTCTTTATGAAGTTATTATTTTACTCTACTTAAAATTTATCTTCATAATAGTAAAGGAATGAAGATCCTGTTTTTAATGCTTTATATCTTGAGATACAACCTGCGGTATTGCAATCCTTCTCTCAATGACAATTAATTTTGTCTCATTAAAGCAAATAAACAATATTTCGTAGTTAAAGAAGGGAAATTATACGAAGTATGCAATATTTCTTATGCTATGCAGCTTGGATTTAAAACAATAACGCAATGTACTCGTATAGTGTGCAAAATTCATCGGTCTCTCATATATTATTTGGAAATAGTACCTCAACCTCCAAACAACAGCCCCATACCTGGGTTGGGTAAACTCTGCGGTAGAAATTTATAGTCTAGATTCCGGTATAGTATTAGGGGTTTGGGTGACAGAATCGGGTAGCTAGGGATAAATGTCCATTAGTAAATATGTTCCGTAGAGCTAGGATTCGTATGTAGTAAAAGCTAATATTTTTAGTCGGTATAATTTATAAACATGCAAGCTATGCCCCCAACTCCTTATACTTGCCATTCTTGTCATTCAGTACTTTCATTAGTTAGCGCTAAGGGCCTTTAATCCTCTTAACCACCACTTACGAAACCAGCGGGGGGTTTAAAAGCTGCATGTCTAGTCCTCGTGACTTTTCTTGCATTTCGAGACTTGTCAACCTTCTTAACCGGGATCACATCGACTCAACTATACTCGGCGTCATTCTTAACTCTTACTACATATAAATCCTAGCTCTCTCATTAGTCTGTTGACATATTTATTCCTAAACATTGGTTTTATTAAGTACCTACTGAGTGTCTGTAACAATCACTTAACACCACATATAAGGAAAACATTAACAAAAAATTATACACAAATTAATAAATCTGTTATTTAAGATTTTGCCCCATGGGTTGAGGCACTACTGGGCACAGCTGGGACCATAAACGGTGGAGCCAAAGTCTCGATTATGGAAATTTATTAGCATCCATCACATTCGAAATAATCTAGTGCCTTCTTGGGCCAACCAGTGCATCCCCTATTAACTTGGCATTAACTTGTTTTATTTGCATTTAGGTGATACGTAAATGAAAAATTAATGCTAATCAATACTTATCGGTAATATTTGCCTTTACCAAAAATCGATTCCAAAAGCATTAATTTTCTATGCTCTATTGACGCAAGGAAAGAGGTTGCCTGCGGCGTACTGATATAGGAATTAACCATTAACCTACTCGAGTGAGAGGCATAGCATATCTGTTGTGACGTCACAGGTGCTGGTGTAAGGTCTGTGTAACTTACCGATGGCCGCGCTAGGGTAAGTAGATAGATAGATAGATAGATAGATAGATAGATAGATAGATAGATAGATAGATAGATAGATAGATAGATAGATAGATAGATAGATAGATAGATAGATAGATAGATAGATAGATAGATAGATAGATAGATAGATAGATAGATAGATAGATAGATAGGTAGGTAGGTAGGCAGGCAGGCAGGCAGGCAGGCAGGCAGGCAGGCAGGCACGCAGATTTATTCGTTCCATAATATTCTTATATTTGTTTATTTAGCATAGAATAAAGAACATATCCAATTCTTACGTTTAATACTATATAAAATGCAAATATGACATATGTACAGAATTAATACCTTAATGACAATAATATTTAATGCAATATGTTTACCATTTAATAGTATTAAAATATTTACACAGTACTGTGAAATATCAAGAATTCATCTACAGAATAGAAAGTGTGAGATATTAAGTATTTTTTTAGTTTTACCTTAAATAATGCAGGGTTTTGGCTATGATTCTTAATGTCTTCAGGAAGACTATTGAACATTTTTATCGTCATGTAACGTACTCCCCTTTGATAGCATGATAAATCTGATGATGGCGTATGAAAATAATTTTTTCTGTGGGTATTTATACTATGCATGGCTGAATTAGTTGGAAATTTATTAAAGAGTAAGTATAATCTCTAATTAAAAAAAAAATCTACATGATTCTCCAGCCTTTGCTTCAACTCTGTTATTCTAATGGCTCTTTTTTTGTAATAAGAATAAATCTTTACTATCTGCAGAATTTCCCCAAAATATTATTCCGTAGCACATAATGGAATGAAAATAGGTGAAATATATTGTCTTTAAGATACTGCTGTTTAGAAATTGTTGGAACAGCCTAATTGCGAAGCATGCTGAGGTAAGCTGCCAGATCCCCCGTATTTTACCCAAAAATTCGTCAGTTTTCCGTCTCACGTATTTGATAATATTTTCTCCCGTAATGTATTTATTAATTTATTTAAATGGAAAATATGGAGAGTACTAGGATGCTGTGGAAGTTATTCTAATGACATATTTCTAAGTATAATCTACAATGACAAATTCTCATTAATTTTCAACGTTTTTGTTAGGAGAAATTTAAATTGTAAAATTTTCTGAATTAATACAAAGCAAGTGATAAGTATTATTAGTACTATGAGATTTAATTTAAATAACTTTTGCCTACTGTTATACTGTATATAACATGCTCCTAAAGGTCGATAATGTCTTGATGGAACGATTTTGGTAATTATTTCCAAAATCTCTCGTATTTTCAGTTTGAGAACCTGGCAAACCTCGTAACCCGAGGCAATTGAAAAAATACGATGAAAATAAAATCGATCTATTCTTAATAGTAAGATGAATGTTTATAAATCATGCAGTAAAATAGAATGATGGTAAATGAAATTATCCTGCATAATTAATTAAAAAACTCTTTTCTCAGCAATATCCGAACCCTGAACTTCGTAGTCTGCGATCAAGAGCGGTTGCAGAGATCCCTCGTGGTCTATTTCGCTACCCTCGTGGTCTATTTCGCTACCCTCGTAGTTTATTTCGCTACCCTCGTGGCTTCTTTCGCCGCCCCTCGTGGGTTCTTTCGCCGCCCCTCGTGGTTTCTTCCGCCGTCCATCGTGGTCTTTTCCTTCGTCTCTCGTGGTCTCTTCTGCTGCTCCTTGTACTCTTTTTCGCCGCCCCTCGTAGTCTTTTCGTTGCATCTCTCTTTTTTTGCCGCCCTGGTGATCATTTTCGCTGCCCCTCGTGATTTTTCTCGCCTCTACTTGAGATCTTTTTCGCCGTCCTCGTGGTCTTTTCTTCCACACCTAGTGTGCTTTCTCTCCGCCTCTCTTGGTATTTTTCGCCGTCACCTCGTCATCTTTTTCCTCCGTTCCTAGTGGCCTTTTTCGTCGCCCCTCGTGGCCTTATCGCCGCCCCTCTTGGTCCTTTTCGCCGCCCATCGTAGTCTTTTCGCCCCACCTCCTAGTATTTTTCGCCGCTACTTGTAGTCTTTTACCGCAGCTCCTCGTGGTCTTTTCGCTCCACTCCTCATGGTCTTTTTTTTTGGCTCTCGTGACCTTTTTTTCGCCGCCCCTTGTGACCTTTTCCGCCGCCCTTCGTGGTATCTTTTCTGCCGCCTCTCATGGTCTTTTCCGCCATTCCCGTGGTCTTTTTCCTCTGCCCCTCTGGTTTTTTTCCCGCCTCCCCTCGTCCTTTTTTTTGCGTCCTTCATGGTCTTTTTTCGCCGCCCTTAGTGGTCCATTTTCGCCGCTCCTCGTGGTTTTCTTGCCGCCTCTCGTGATTTTTTCGCCTCTCGCAGTGGTTTCTTCGCCGCTACTAGTGGTTTTCTCGCCGTCCTTCGCGGCCTTCTTTGTATTCATTCTCTTCGTAGTCTTGTCTTCTTTCTTATTGTGTGTTTTGTTGGTATTCTTCCTCTTCGTAGTCTCATTCTCTTCTTAAATCAACACAACCTCTACTTCTTCCTGTTCCTCTGCCTCGTCTACTTCGTCTTCATATTCTTATTCGTCTTGTTTCTTTGTGTTTTTTCTTTTCTGGCTTTAATCGTATTTTTAATAGCTTTATCAATTACTGAATGAGGTGAAGGTAATGATGCCAACAAAATGAATCCAGGGTCCAGCGCCGAAAGTCACCCAGAATTTGCTCTTAATGTGTTGAGGAAAAGTCTCAGAAAAACCTCAACCAGGTAACTTGCCCCAACCAGGATTTAAATCCGGTTCCGATCGGTTCATAGTCAGGTATGCTAACCGTTACTCCACAGCGGTGGACCCGTCTTTGTTCTTCCTTATCGTAGTTTTGTTTCCGTAGTCCTGTTTGTCTTAAGAGTTTTGTTCATCTGTTATCTTAGAATTCTTCTTCTTTGTATTTTTATTCTTCGAAATTCTTTTCGTCATAGTAATATTAATTTACTTCGTAATCTTCAGTCTTTATGTTTTCCGCCTTTTTGACCTCATTCTTCCTTTTGCCTTTCCTAGTCTTCTTTAAATTCTAGTAGGCCTTGTACTCCTTCATTTCCTAGTCTTCTTTGTTTTCCTTTTTATGGTATTCTCTGTCTTTTTTGTCCTTTTAGTCTTCTGACTCTTCTTCGTCTATTTACTCCACGGAGTCTTTATCTTCATGGTCTTCTTTGCAGTATTATTTGTCTTTTGTTTCTTTGTAATTTCCTTTGCTTCCTTTTTCACAATTATATTTGTGATGCTGTTCATTGTCTTCCTCTTCCTATTACTTGTAGTCTTATTCATCTTTTTAGCCTGCGTACTCTTCGTATTCTTGTTAGTCGTATAATCTCCTTCATCTTCTTCTTTGTAGACTTCCTTTTCTTTCTTTTCGTAGGCTTGTTCTCTTAATGTTTGTAGACTTCTCAGTTTCCTTAACCTTCAATATATTTTTTTTTTTTAGTATTCAGTATGTGGCAAAACAAATGACACTGAATTGTTATTTAATCGTGTTGGTAGAAAGTATGTGTTCAAAATGTGTATAGACCCAAAAACAAAATTTGAACCGTCTGAATTTTGTTTCTGGGTCTGTAACATGACATGCCACACATCGTTCATAACGTTTTGGAGATTATTGAACATTTTGGTGAACAAAGGTTGCTCTAAGGACACAAAAATGACATTATCTCCTCGCGTAATACGGAATATTTGTAGGTGGATCATCTGTCTTGAAAACTGATTCTTTCAACATGCCCCATATGTAGGCATCTGGGGCCGTGAGATCCAAGGAGCAGGAAGGGTACGGAAATGGAGTTCCACGAGAATTTAGGCGATTTCCAAAGTGTCGTTGCAGAAGGGCAAGTGACTTCCCGGGGGTATGAGCAGTACCTCCATATTGCTGCATCTATTGTCGTTGGAGGGGAAAGTTTCTGGTGCGACAAAAACGGCGCAAATCCCTCACGAATGGGGTAATAATGAGGTCTCTGTAGAGTGCCTGGATTACTGGTTTTGGATTCTGTGCAGCATCCTCGACGAAATAAGAGCCCAATTTTCAATGACCGGATGCAGCGCATAGAATCGTAACCCGCGCACTGTTCGGTGGTTTCTGTAAGTTCATGCATATGTATATATACTTTTTGCTGGTTGAGTGGAAGAGAAGGCCTTACAGCCTTAACTCTGCCAGCTAAAATAAATCATCATCATTATTATTATTATTATTATTATTATTATTATTATTATTATTATTATTATTATGATATCAGGCCGTTCAAACCCTAAAAAACGAGTTGTTTGTCAGTTAATGTAGCCATGAAGCTAAATATAGCTTTCATCTGAAAACCATATGTTACAGAAGAAATCTGCTGAAATACTATTATCGGGCTCGGTCACCACTTTGTTAGACACTGAGCAACTTGAATGCGGTATGAAAATTCACCCAACTCTTTAAACATCGGCCGAACAGACTTATTGCTCAAACCAAGTTTCAGCGATGTTCGTCGTAGATTATGCTTTGGGGACTGTAACACCAGGACTCTCGTTTGTAGTGACAGTTATTGGGCGCCTTGTCTCCTTTCGCTGACTTAAGATTGATCTCATATGACAGAACTTTTCAACGACAGCTAACATTGTTCTGTTATCTGTTTCCTCTTTATTAAATAGTTCCTCGTACTGTTCTTTACCGTGAGACAAATTTGGATCATTCTGACGTCCTACTCCATATGACCGGAAATAATGTTCCACAATAAACACCTTCTCCTCTGTTGTGAGAACCATAATTGCAGAAAACACAACACTAAATTCACAATATATCAAACTATTATATACAATAAATATTCTTCGTTGCTAGGGAAACGTAGACAACAGATGAACAGTAATTTCAGTGTCGTTGGTTTTGTCGCATACCGTATTTGCAGTCTCCTTCGACTATGAGTACCTTTTTGTAGACGTCTTTATCTGCATTTATTGTTCATTTCAGTACCTCCTTATTCTTTTATTTTTTGTGGCCTTTCTTTTCTTCTTCATCTTCATGGTTATTCTTGGCTTCCTCTTAAGGTTCTTTCTTCAAGTTCTTCATCTTATCTTTCGTCTACGGTTTCTGACAATTCATGGCATGCTTTGCCTTTTTCTTCTGCATAATCTTCATCGTCTTCTTCCTCTTTGTAATCTTGTACGTCTTGGTATTTACTATTACTCCTGGTCTTCTTTCTCATATAGATTTCTGCGTCCTGTTCGCAATTTTAATGTTATTAATCTAGTTCCTCTTATTATCTTGCGTCATATTTTACACATTCCTAGTCTACTTTATCTTTCTCTTTCCAGTTTATTCGTCTTCTTGACACTCATTCTCTTCTTTCTCTTCGAGATTTTATTTTTCTTGTAAATATTGTTGTTCTTCGTATTGTTCTTCTCTTCGTTGTCTTTCTTCTATTCGTGGTACATTTTTTATACTAGTTTCTTCAATGAAAGGCTTACGAGAAAAATCTTGAATTGGGTAAATTTATGGGCCTGGGGGATAGTGAGTGAAAAGTGCTATGAAACTCTAGCCCTCCACTTCGAAAGTTGTATGCTGTGATCCCTTAGCCTGGAGAAGTTGACCATCACTGCTATAAACAATAACATGAAAAGAAAATAAAATAAAAATAAAATTATTTCTTTCCTGCTCCTGGATACAATAATGAAATATGACTTTCATAGCACAGTAATTTGTAGTAAGTTACAAATGTAAATGGCAAGCTTCATTAATTACAATTTGCACTAAATGTTATTAAGAATAGTATTGTCAATAATATCTCATATTCCCCGAAAAATTCTATGTTCATATTTCTTTATTGTCTTTTCATCAGTACCAACTTCTTACTTTTTTTCTACATAACTTCTACTATATTTTGGTTTTGTTGGTGTAACTTGTAATATCAGTCATTTGGAGACGTTCTTATTGTGAGAACTTATTGCTGTTCAGAATGTGAGTAAGAATCATGAGAAAGATGGAGAAAGTGGAGAATACTTTTGATATTATAAATGATATTTGATAATTTCACTATCTTCAAGTTACGACACATAAATTAATAATGCATTACATACATTTTACATCGTACATTTTATTAGTTTTATGTCTGAAGGATTTTAGTTATAATTCATACAGAAATCTATGTGCGATTGCAATAATTACAAGTCAAGATTTATAAAGTCTTTAGCCAATTACAGTAAATATCACAATTTGAGTGAGATGTTTCATGACTAAAATAAAAATTAAAAGTTAGCCATATTTGTATCTACATAGTGATTTATCTCGTGCATAATACTCCTGCAAAATAGAAGGCACTTGAAGTTGTGGTAATCCAGCGAGATAGTGCTGCAAGGAATGGTGCAGATAGTGATTTTCCAGCACTAGAAGATCACGATATTCAGTCATCTCCATTCGCTTCTTATCTGCTTCGCCAACACGTAGCCAGAACAGTTCCAGATCTTGGAAGTCATGAAATATCTACAAAAGATTGAAATTTAGAATTAGGTCTACTACAATGTTTGCCTGAAGTATACTGAGTTCTGAAAAATTACTTTGCTGAACTCTGTGGTGTGCAAGAGTAGATCTAAACAAACAGTTTGAGATACCGAGAAACAAATAAATGCAAACCCGAAAAGGTAACACGAAAGTATAGGATACGTTCGTTTCGTTGTATAAAAAGTAAGCGCAGTCATTTTTGAACGTTAACTATCATATTTTCAGAGTTATGGATGTTTTCAATTTGTTACTTACGACCGTAAACTTGGTAAGTTCTTGGATAGAAAACTTGGACGGAAGTGATAAAGTCAGTGGCGGCTCATACATATTTAATGCATAGTGCCAAAATCAGTGGTATATCCAGGATACCCTAAGGGGGAGGGTAACTCTTTTTCCTACTATAAGCAATAATAATAATAATAATAATAATAATAATAATAATAATAATAATTAGAGACGAGAATTCCATGCAAATGCATGTTTTTATAGGAACATAGGACATAGCTCATACTTAGTACTTATCCTTTTCATTACTTGCCGGTTCCAAATATGTGTACTTTTCCCGTGCATATTTGCATGTTTTCGACTTTTTAGGGATAAAAACATGCATAATGCATATTTAGGTAATTTTTAGCTTAATAATGCATATAATATACATTAAATTCAGTTTAAATGCATGTTTTAATGGTTTTGTGTGGATACCTTAGTTTCTCGATTTTATGTCCCACATTTTAGCTTCAGAAATCAGGATTGAAGAAAAAAAAAAAGAAAAAACTAAATAACAGAAAAATTAAATAAAATGTTAAGATTTTCTCAATAAGGTGTTAGAGGACCTTTCCCTGGACGGAAGTCCACTTTTACAACACTCTACCGACGACCCTCTATACACTGCGTGTCATAAATTTATTACGTTGGATATTTTGAGAATAGTAAGTAGAGAGGAAATATAGAGGGTTCAAGGAAATTGCCGACAAATAATTTAGGTCAAAAGCATCCTCTTTCAGGGAGGTTGTAAATTCTCTTCCTTTTCTAGTACTAGTAGCAATTTAGATTCTTCTAAAATTGGAATCACCGTTAAACTGTGTTTGCAGTGTGTGAATGTCGTAAGTTGTTAATGTGCTTGTTTATTCTGTTTGCGCGTGTTAATGTGGTTCTAATATGTTTCCAATTTAAAGATTCCAAAAGTATACTCTTTGCACAGTGGATTACTGTAAAGGAAAAGATTTTATTAGGTCAGATGAGGATGTCGTATTTTGCGACTGTTGGAGTAAAGAGTAAAGCAATGCTGTTCTGTTTCCGAATATTTTATATGACAATTGTTCTTTGTAAAAAAATTACAAAACTTGTTCAAAATAATTATTAAATTACGATGTCCGTTTTTAAATCGTATCTAGGTAACCGTAAGGTCTATTATAATTTCAGATGAAATGTACTAAAAAATTTCAAGTCGACCAGCATGTCGCATCTGTTTCACATATTGCAAGAATGCAACAAAAGAAATAATCTTCAAAGAATTTCATAGATCCCTCAGTTATGCCCGTGGGAAAGTGGATGTAGCGGCGAAAAACAAATTGGACAGGGTCCTAAATGCTAACCCGGACTGCGGATTCTTTTGTTCAGTGAAGAAGGTTATTTGTGGCGAAAACTTGAATGAAGAATTTGACCTGACACTGTCACAAATATGTTCATTCAAGTTTAAACCCGTAACTTCTTGCAATATAGAGACAAGTGCAGAAACCTCACAGAAACCAATTTAAAAATGTTATTAGGTTTTTAACTGTGCAAAAAAAGTGAAGTGAAATAACACATTTTGAAACAAAAATAAAAGTGCATATTTTATTGTATTTTTCGCTTGATCATGCATATTTCATAGTTTGATAGTGCATGAATGCATGCATATTTTGGGATTTTATAGTGCATAAAATTCTTGTCTCTAATAATAATAATAATAATATTATTATTAATAATAATAATAATAATAATAATAATAATAATAATAATCACTCACCAAATTTATACAACTGGAGCACTTGAGCACTTTTGTTGACCAGGTTAATATGCGCGATAGATAAAACCCATTCGCCTATTCTTCTGACTTGAAAATAAATCCATCATTTTTTTGTTGAAGTTGTCTATTTTGCAAACAAAACTCTTCAGATTCATCGTGCCCTCTTAGTGCTAAATCTAGTGCCCCACAAAATCGCATACAATTTATTATTAAATTTAACACATATCTGTTTTTATCAACTTGCTCATTGTGTTTTGCAATCGCGAGTCTGTAGTGTGAATTTAACTGATTTTCAGTGTTCGCTTTACCCAGCATAGACAAACTGAAGACGTTATTCATATTAACCTTTGACTTATGATGTGATTTATTTTACCCCATAAGTGTACTAAATCTGTCACACCCACTTTTGACCAGCTAAGTTCACCTCCGAACAGAACACACGGGAAAAAGAAGAACGCATTTTTCACATCACATCCACACAACCAGTTATTTTTTAAATAAATATCTGGGTTGAATTTGCGAGATCTGTTAACTTTAGCACTTTGCTGCTTTTGATGAATATTTAAGTGCGGTGTTGGTCTGCCTAATTCTTTAACACGAAGTTTGTTTTCATATGTTAATGTTGAAAACTGAGATTTCAATAAAGCGCCAACCGAATTCATTTTTTAACAGTACACAACACCATAACACGACCACTATTACGATGACAACCTCACGACTTAACACGTTCACACTACACTTGGTACTGTTGGTAGAAATAATAAAGTGAAAACTTTCTCAAGCCAAGTTTTCAAGAAACCGGGAGAGATTTTATTATCTTATTGTTGCAGTCTTCGCTAAGAAACTTGTTCCGACAAAGCGGAAGGACAGACAGAGCGAGAGGTTGTAAGGGATCGGCGTAGTAAATGGGGATGTATACAGTTTTACAAGCATTGCAAAAGCCAGCTGCAATTTGTGCCTGGCACATTTCAGATCATGCTTTTAGATGCTGAAAAGGACGAGCGAACATGAAGATTGCGCGCGCATCCCATTATATTTCTTATGGGATGTAGTGCCTGGCACAGATCCATCCTCCAAACACTGGTTACAACGTGTTTCGCTGCAAAGATCATATTGACGGTAGAGTTTGTGTAAGCGTAACCTGTTTCTCTCAGGTTTTGAGCGGAAAATATGAATTCTCCTTTTCCTTCTGTATTCTAGTAGTGCCATGGCACAACGGCACTACCTCTAAAGCCGCCCCTGGATAAAGTAGCTTTTATGCTTTTTACTGTGGGTACTATCTGCATAGTTACATAAGTGTACTATAGCTTTTAATAAGCTTATACTCGGAACTTAACGGGCATACAACTCTTAATCTAACTATGAAAGTCATTGCAGAAGTTGAAGGACTGGATTTAGGATCTTTCGAATGGTGGCAGATAATTATTTCTCTGTTACAAGTAATTGAAATGTGATGAAAAAGTTGTTGCAATAGTCCAATCTTTCCTGAAAGCAAGCACTCAAACGATGAAAACAGGCTTTTGTTTCTTTCAAATGACTCAAAGTCATGGTATAATAATATTTGATCTCAGTTTCTAAAGAAAGATTCTACTGCGGGGGGGGGGGAACTTCGATTTCTAGTGGTCGAGTGAAAGACAGTATGTTTGTAGAAAAATATCATTGTGATATTAGTTCGGTTCTTAACAAGAAAGATTGTTTTTCTCTCAAATTTTGAAAAAAAAAAAAAAAAAAAAAAAAAAATTGAAGTTAGAAGGACGAACTATTTGTTTTTTTCTGAATGTGACTATCGCACTAAAACCACAGTCTAGTATATAAAGTCACGAAGCTCAATACGTAGTAAATATGCATCCATAGATAGTTGCTAATCACTAGGATCGCTAATATCGCCTCATTACAGACAATGCGAAATAGTACCGGCACAGTCTATTGTTCCTAGCACCCTCACAACTCAAGCTTCTTGACTGTATGTACTAGACCAGGGCTGGGCTTCGGGAGGGCATCCAAACTCTAAACGGGGACGCTTAATATTCATCAGGGACGGAATCAACGCTGCGGGGAAGAAAGGGGATGAAGAGAAATCATATGGCTCCCCGTGAGAGAGTAGAATCGGCTCTTCTGCCCAGCGCTATACTAGACTGTGCTGAAACTCTGTCTATCGTGGCATTAGAGCCGTTACCTGATTCGACAGTTTAGGAGTAGTTAAATTTCTATAATAGACCCAGAAGTTACGTGACATACTTACTCGAAGTATGTAACATAAATCAAAGTATAATCAGTTAAGAAATATAGACAAGATTGTTTTCACGGAAGTAAATGATGACAGAATTATGTGATTAAGAGGCGAATTTCTACCGTACATTGAAAGATTACAAAAATCTGGCCAGAAAACAAAGTCAGCCAAATGACATACAAACTTTTAATTTCACAGCACAATTAACAACAAAATACGTAAAGTACCTACTTTAAATTGCAGAAAATATGTCCGCATTGATGATAATGAACTTCTGTTCAGCCATTTAAGAAGGAATTGTAGCTTCAGTGAGTTTATTAATGCCATGTCATGTGTATATGCTTTTGAAGATGGCTTTAAAATATGTAACTATAATTATTAATCATTTTGATACCTGTAACTTAGAATTCCAAACTTTAAAGATAGTAGATATAATTACAGTGTATAACAGTGTTGTTTGTACACCTCATATATTAAACTAATCTTTGAAATGACTTTAAAATTCTAAATATAACAATAAAACTAAATTCATTTGGTTTCATGAGTTAAACACGAACACAGTGACATTAATTAAATTTAATTTACATACATCTGTTACATAAAAATTTAAAACTACATATACCGTGAAATACATGTAACACTGTTGTTTGCACACTTACCCGTCGGACAGAGGGTAGTTACATTTAGATGCATAGTAAATAAGAATGCAGTGTGCACAGGGTTGTCTTTCAGTGGAGATCACTTGCTGTTAGGTCTGTCATTGAGAATTGTGTACAGTGGACCGTCAGTCGTAAGGAGCTCAGTTCCGATTTGAAGAAAGTTATTTTTCGTCTGGCTCTGAAAGGCTATTTATTTAGGAAAAGGGATAAAGTAGTGCATAAAACACATCCTACAGTACAACACATTTTAGAAAAATTTCGAAATCATAGAACTTGGCATAAATTGGCAAGAAAAACCAAGAAAAAATTGCCAAATACACGTGACGAGAGATTCATAGTTAATCAAGTTGTCAAAAATCCAAGAATAAGTGTTCCACAAATTCGAGTCATGACTGAAGAGTCTTCAAGCACTAATCAGTAATCAAACTATCCGGCGTGTCTTGTGAAAAATGATTACCATGGGAGAAGACACGAAAGAGTATATTAGATTAACTTCGATAAAGAACAAGTTGGTAAGGATGAGGAATTTTGGAACAGGGTGATTTGGTCAGATGAGACGAAGATAAATCTTTATGGTTCCGATAGCATTCATAGGATAAGGAGAAAGCCCAACACAGATAACGACAGAAGCAACACATTACCTACAGTGAAAGACGGGGGTGAATGCATACTATTGTGGGGCTGTATGTCTGCAAATGGTGTGGCGCATGTGACGCCTATACTCCTTGCTATATCAACTGAAATCTATTGTTTTGGTACCAACTTCCTATCTATGATTATAACATAATGATCAATATGGTCACAGTTCATGATAAGGCAGGCATCAGCACGTTTCCTGATCGGCAATCGTATACGGCATGATATCATTTATCTATCGTTTAATCTGCAGTGTCCTAAATCGAGTCCTAGAGTAATTACTTACAGGGATATCAAAAGAATAGATGATATTGCACTGAAAGAAGACGCTGCGCAACTTCCATGGCACATGATCTGGACATTACGAACTGTAGACGAGAAAGTAGACTTATTCAATACGTTAATACTTCAACTTTATGACAAACACGCACCATTAAAGACCAAACGTACCAGAAAGACCCCAGCGCCTTGGATGACGACTGAAATATGTAGCCTGATATCCGAACGCGACTTAGCCTATAGGAAATACACCCGCAATAAAAACGACGAATATTTTAACTTATATAAACACCTAAGAAACAGAACGACTCAACTAATAAGAAACGCTAAACTCAAATACTCCTACAAACTTATAGAGCCCAACACAACCCCTTCCGAGTTATGGAAAAATCTGAAGGTCATTGGACTTGGAAGGGCTAGTGAACAAGCAGACATACCCATCCCACTTGACCGATTGAACGAACACTTTGTAAAGGACCCGACCTTAAACAACACAACGAAACAAGACACAGTTTTGCCTGACTCAGCTCCCCCAACTCGAGACAAATTCTATTTTACTGACGTCACTCCTATTGACGTAATGAAAGCCATCCGACGCATCAAGACGAAAGCTCAAGGGCCAGACAACATTAGCATATTACTCATACAGAAAATACAAGACATAGTAATACCTACAATTGCACACATATTCAATAGTTCCTTAATCACTTCAACTTTCCCTAAAATATGGAAGCAAGCTTTCGTTCTTCCTCTTCCAAAAGTCAAAGTTCCCACCGACCCGAACGGCTATAGACCAATCAGTATCCTGCCAGCCATATCAAAAGCACTGGAAAGAATCGTACACAGACAAATTACTAACTACATGAACGAACACAAACTATTCGACGAGTATCAGTCAGGTTTCAGAGCTGGACACAACACAAGCACTGCTCTACTTAAAGTGACAGAAGACATTCGTGAAGCAATCGACTCTAATAAAGTAACAATACTAACACTTCTTGACCTTAGCAAAGCTTTCAACTCTGTAAATTTCGACCTGCTCACCCATAAATTGAGAAATCTGCATTTGTCAGAGACTGCTGTGAGTTGGTTCGAATCCTACTTACGGGAAAGACAACAATGTGTTGTATCCGGGAATCGAAGCTCTTCCTGGTTTAACATAGCATCAGGTATACCACAGGGTTCGGTACTCGGACCATTGTTGTTCACAATATATGTCAGTGATATTACATCTCATGTAAGGCATTGTAACTATCACTTGTATGCTGACGACCTTCAATGCTACATCTCTTCCCGCTTAGATCGAATAAATGACGCTATAGATAAATTGAACAAAGACATTGACTCGATTGTGACATGGACAAAGAAATTCCATCTTAATATCAATCCTGGAAAGACACAAGCAATCATATTAGGACACAAACGGCAAACCGACGCTGTAAAGCACCTCGACATTTCCCCCGTTAAAGTAAATACAGTGCATATCCCTTTCAGTTCTTCGGTAAAAAATCTTGGCATTCACATGGATAATAATCTCAACTGGGACATGCAAATCACAGAAACCTGCAGAAAAGTATATTCTATTATTCATGTGCTAAAAAGGATAAATGTTCATCTTCCCTCTTGCTTAAAAAAGTCCCTTGTGCAGACCCTTGTATTTCCCTATTTTGACTATGCTGACATTTTACTGACTGACCTTTCCAGCGACAACAAAATGAAACTTCAACGTGCTCATAATTTGTGTGTACGTTTTGTAAGCAATGTTCGTAAATATGATCATATTACCCCATCCCTGGAAGCAATAGGTTGGCTTAAACTAGATAAGAAAAGAAATTTACATTCACTTCTCTTTCTCTTCGAAATCTTGAACTCTTCTATTCCTTCGTACCTGTCGTCTCGCTTCACTTACCTTTCTTCCCACCACAATCTGAACACACGCTCTCAAAATGAAACAATACTAACAATACCATCCCATCGCACCTCCTCATACTCATCCTCTTTCACAATAGCCCTGCCATGACTCTGGAATTCGTTACCTGCTAGCATCAGGGACTGTCGAAATAAAATTCAATTCAAACGCAAACTTACTAGGCAGTTGGTCAGTAATTGAGACTCGTTCAGACATGGTTTCTTGTAAATAGTTCTTTTAATCTACCACAAAATATCTCAATATCCGGTAATGTCATCACTATAGAATTTTGTTATTGTAGGTTTAATTTGTAATTTAGTAAATACAAAAATATTCTTTGTTCTTAACTTCTATGATAAAATGTCTAGCTTTCATTAATCAGGTATTCTTGTCGTACTTTAATTTTTATTGTAATTGTAATTGTAAATTTAATATTAATTGTAATCTTATTGTTCATATTATAGTTGTAATCCCCTGGTAGAGGGGCAGAGAAGGCCTGACGGCCTTATCTCTACCAGGTTAAATAAATAAATCCAATCTAAATAAATCTATACGTTCGAATATCCCTGGTGTGTCACTAATGCATTCCTGGAGTTCGTTAACATTTTCAACAGGGCTGAAATTCACAAACTATTTCCAATAGACTATCCCCTAACAAAAGAATTCAGATGATTGAAGCCTAGGAGACTATGGTATTGGTAAGCTGGGCGGATATATCTCTTGTAGAAGCTTGTGCTTAAGAACTCTCAAATAAAAGTGAGCCGATACTTCTTCATATGCATGTACTACAACAGCTGCCTTTCCCAAAGAGGCAATAATCCATAAGGTTGCATAGCTAATATTGAAAAAATTGAGGTTCACACGACCAAAGTCTGTTATGTAAGAAATGAAATTGTAAATGAACAATGTGTATTCAGTTGGTGGCCACAGTAATGAGTGATCATATCGTATCTTGGAAACGGATGGTTTCCGAGCCGACTTTTGTCTTGTTCATTGTCCTCTAGTCACCCTTGCAGTTTGTACCCATAATTTGGAAACACCTGCATATAATAGTTGTCCGTTCTTATCCAAGCAAACATTAGCTGAACTAAATCGTTTCTTCTGTACTTCGTTGGCTATCGTGGTCTTCTAGTAACTAAGAGTAATTGGTAGAAGTTGGCATATAAAGTCATCTATTAACGGATCTGTAAATTTTTATTTTCGTAAGTTCTGTAAGAAACCTGTCGTATTCGGGCAACAACGGCTCAAGTCACCTGGATTCTAGACTTTTACCAATTTAACTACAAATAGACATGGAAAGAGGTAACCCTAAATGGATTTGAGAGGAAAAAATGGGTAAACTGACATACTATTTCTGCGTTCAGGAGTTGGATTAAATCTTTTAAATAAACAAAAGAATACTAGTATTATACGAGAAAACTCTGACAAGGCATTTTTAACTTCATTGATGGGTTGATAATGCAAAAACAGCGATGACAAGAGCATGATCAAAAATGGACGAGATAGAAACCCAAAACTTACTCTACATCTTAAACAGAAGAGAAAGAGAATGAGAACACCGAGATAGTCTAGATAAAATGGGAAGAATCATTCCACTGCAATAAGAGCACGTCATAAGATATGAATTTGGAGGTTAAGGATTGTGTATATAATTGAAGGGCTTGGAGTAACATAATGCTAAGCCACACTCAAATTTCGCAGGAAAACAACTCTTAAATCCTGTAAAATTTGAGTGTGGTTTAGCACCATGTTGCCCCAAGTCCTTCAATTAATCTGCAAACTAAATTCAGTTATCATTTATCATTTTATTTGTTTGAAAAGGCGACTGGATTATCCAACAAATTTTATCCATTCCGAATTGAATGTTCTTAGAATTGAACAAATTTATAAATACTCTTTAATGAAATTCTATCATAAAAATAGAATGAAATTTGTAGCTCAGTCACATGATCATAATACAAGACGAAATGAAATTCTTAATTTAGTTGAACCTAAATGTTTCACATCTGCTGCTTTACTACACAGTACAAATTATGGTCCACGTCTATAAAATTCTAGAATAAAATTTCATCCAGAATTGACTACTTTAACCAATGAAATTTTCAGATCCAGAATTAAAAAAATTATATGACAGACTTCCCTGTTTTATATAAACCGTGTATTGTAAAACAAGTTTATTTCTATCCTAAGTACCGGTATATTTTTTCTATTTTATCTTGGTTACTATATCAGCATGACCTGTACTAATTATACTACTGACTTAATAGTAAGTTAATATTAATCCATCACCAGTTTCAACATCGTCTCTTTTTTCACTCAGTTATTACTAGTATTATTACTAACTTTGTTATTATCATCTTTATGTGACCTTTTTTCTTATGTATTTTGTCTACACAGTATGTATATTTATGTATGTTGCTATCTATTCTTCTTAAGAATGTGATCTTAGTGCAAAAATTTTAAATTTTATTTTAGACACCGTATAGAATTCTATTTTTGTGAATTACCGATATGTATCCTAATCTGTATAGGCCTAATCAGAATCTTAAATTTTAATTCAGAAAAAAAGGGTATGCTTGGTGAAAAAAGTAAAATTGTGTGTAATTTTCAAGCCTTTCTATCAAAACGGAACTGTCCCCGAACATGAGCTTTGCTCTTACTGGGTACTTCCATGTAGCGTTTTTTTATGTAGGCTATATGTTATTATTAAATAAATCTAAATCCAAAATTTAGTGTGGCTTGCTTTCTTAATTGAGATATGAAGTTCGTCGGTTTAGAACTCGTCTATAAAATTAGTGAGTGAGCGAGAAGTGAATGGAATAAGTCGTTGAATGAATATATTATATGTCGTTTAATCAACTATCCGAAGACAGGTCTGAAGCTCAAAAGTGATACCAACAAGGCATCACTTATGAGGCAAATAGGCTAGGAGATAATGGAATAGGGTGGCCAGTTTCTTTTCCCCTCCGTTGCATACATCGCCGATTAACTACCTATTACAGTGAGATTTACTGTCTGATAGTAGATATACCTATCAGCCAGAGCCTCAATCTTAGACTATATAGGGCGACTCATATTTATGTCCACTTTTAATTACACTGTAGTAGCGAAACCAATTAGGTTAAGTGACCCATTCCACCGCTAAAATGTACCGTATTTCATACCATTAAAAGCACAAAAGAAGCTGTCCTTTTGTTTTACTTTATTGTGTTCTCAGTACCGTCCGAAACATTTAACGTAATCAGAAAAATGTAGTGTAAATCTTAAAATATTAACCATGGCCACAAGACTGTCTGTACGATCGAACACGAATTGCTGCTCGAATGGAGGTGCGGCAGTCCCAAATTATGGTGCAGGGTAGTGGAGAATGGTGAAAGGAAGAAATGCGACGCTGGACCACAAGACCATCAAGACACTTCACGACAACTTGATTCGCACTGGCTCAGAGCGTATTCCAAATCTCAACCCTGAGCAATCTGATGGCATCACGGTGTTCCGAATTTCAACGATGACATCACTGATGCTTCATCAGTGTCGCACCGGTTCCCTCAGCTTGCAGAGGTGGTGGCAGTCTCCATCAGCCGTCACGCCATCAGTGAATCTGATTGGTTCTTGTATAGGGCGGGAATTAGCAGACGAATAACATCGTGCACTGTTGTGTCATGGTGGTGTGTTCTGCTTTAGTTCTGCTGTATTGTTTGTAATGAGCACAACGTAAAAACAATATGTTAATGGCTTATGAACGAACATGTCAACGGACCAGTTATTACTACTGGTTCAAGAAATAAATTGTTTATGCTCTCTGTTCTTTGAACGAGATGACAGTACGGAAATTTCGCAAAATCTTGCTAGCCTAGCACAGACAACAACTTGTACAGCCGTCATGATAGCCATCGAACCTTCAAGCAGTTTTGTTCCTATTTCGCTGCAGCGTGACATCATTACTGTCCACCGGTCCGGTGAGATTCGGAATATGCTTTCAGTTACGCAACAGAAGGGTACTGGCCGACCAAAAACAGTGATCGCAGAGGAGGCCAAGGCAGCCGCTACTGAAGCCTTCCAGAGAAGTCCATTCCACAGTACCAGCGAAAATCTGGTGTATGCTATGGGTCCGTGCAGCGGTTGCTAAAGCAAATGAATTAGCGGCCATGGAAGCCACACTTTGTGTAAGCTCTGTCATGTGAGGACTGTGATATCAGAATGGAGTTCACGGAGTCTCTATTAGGATGGATTCAAGAGGAATCTAATCTTTTGCGACACATTCTATGGTCAGACGAGAGGAGTGTGGCAGGGTGCCAAATGAAATGCTTGTGAGAGCAGTAGCCTACAAAATGTTCAGCCACGTCTGGAAAAATGTGCAGCAAATGCTGGTGCTTAGGGTACATCGAATATTGGTGGAATTTTAAGCAATCCTAATGACTGGACTATTAGTTAATGCTACTTTGATCCTGTCATGTTATTCATTTACTTTTGATAAACGAATAAATAGTTGGACATAAATATTGGTCGCCCTGTATATAAATATTTGAGCTTGTACAGTAGCCTACATTACCTGAATCAAAGGATCTGAACTCCCTGCTGATTTGTTATCCTCAATGGATTGTGAAGTAATTGAATCAGGGAATGGACAAACTTTTTCTTGTTCTGTTTCCATTTTCCGGCATATTTCTGCAATCTTGAGAATACGTTCCTGTTTGTCAGCTAAATTCTCCAGCCACTGAAAGCATAAAATGTAGTGAATGCCTAAAAAAATAAGTAGATGTTTTCTAAATAGCTGTTATGTATAACTATTATTAGACTATAGTAAATCAGTTTCTTCGTGATTCTGAATAAACCTTCATTAATGTTCTCTGATTTCTATTAACCGTCAGGGTGAAATTTATTAGACCGAGAAGACCTTGATGTCATGAATTTTTTCTTACAGAACAAGATTAGGTAAGAATTACACAGGTTTGATGAACTTCTGTTGTTAGATAAAACACTAGTCGTGTGTCGTCTTTGTCTCATATAGTGCCATACCAAATTCGATATGCTTGTATCAATATATACAACGCCATCGTTTTCTTTATTCATGTTTGATCCATCGTTCATCACGTCAAATTGCATTATTTGAAACAGAGTAGGTCATAATAATCAGTCTTTCTTCAAATGTTTGTAATGGGCACAGGTATATTATTATCTTCCAAAAAGTATAGAGCCTACTGGTACTTTACAATATTTTGATTGAAGTAACAAGAATTTAAGGAAGCTTTTAATAAAAAAAGGAGCTTCTTCTGCGGACCTCTACAGAAAGAACTAAGAAAGAGACTAGTGAAGCGCTTTGTGTGGAGTGTAGTATTGTATGGTGCAGAAACATGGACTACGACTAAGTGAAGAGAAGCGACTAGAATTACTTGAAATGTGGATATGAAGAAGAATGGAGCGTGTGAAATGGACAGACAATAAGAAACGAAGCTGTGTTGGAAAGAGTGGATGAAGAAAGAATGATGCTGAAACTGAGCAGGAAGAGGAAAAGGAATTGGTTGAGTCACTGATTGAGAAGAAACTGCCTTCTGAACGATGCACTGGAAGGAATGATGAATGGGAGAAGAGTTTGGGGCAGAAGAAGATAAGAAGATAACAAATAATGGATGACATTAAGATATATGGAGCATATGCGGTGACTAAGTGGAAGGCAGAAAATAGAAAAAAACTGGAATAAAAGACCTGCCCTTGGGAAGAACACTGTGAATGAATGAATGAATGAATGAATGAATGAATGAATTAATTAATGAATTAATTAATTAATGGCAAGAATTTAAAGACAACGGTGCGAAGGGGTTTCTACCAATTATTTCAATATGAAAAAAACTAAACTAAAACACTATAAGTAATTTTTACTTTTACGTTTTGCGAAATAAACTTCTAATATCTGCATTGATACTCATGCATTGATGAAACGTAACTTGTGCTAGATATAATATAACTTACGATTTTCCTCAAAATATACAGATTGGCACCTTCTCCTAAACACCCTCTTAAAGACTGTTAATAAATTTCAGAGAGAGAGAGAGAGAGTGTATGTGAGTGAGTGAGAAAGAGAGAGAGTGTTTGTGTGTGTGTGTGTGTGTGTGTGTGTGTGTGTGTGTGAAAGCGCGAGCGCAGACGAGTGTGCGTTCATGTATGCAGGCGTGGTTTTTGGGCTTTTTGTAATAAAAAGAAGGAAGAAGATAATTTTTCACTTTCTTTTATGTTCATAATTAATCGATTATTCCAGCAAAAAATTATAAATTTCCATGTGCTGAAAATAGTTAAAATAATTAAGCTAATAATTTTGGTATGTTGTAAGATAAATTATTTTTGTGGCGATAACCTAATAACAAAACGATACAAGCAAATTTAATTTGTTAGCAACTAACAATAAGATACAAGGTCTGTAACAATTGTAAAGTGTAATAAATCTGAATATGTCTAAATAATTTTAAATATTACGTAATGAAATTTATACATTAGTAATACGTAAACATAATCGAGATTTTTTATTAGCGTAGTTGTGGATTGGCAGACAAACGTTTTTTTAGTATGTTATTTTACGACGCTGTACCAACATCTCAGGTTATTTAGAATCTGAATGAAATGAAGGTGATAATGCCGGTGAAGATGAGTCTGGGGTCCAGCACCGATTATTACCCAGCATTTGCTTATATTGGGTTGAGGGAAAACCTCGGAAAAACCTCAACCAGGTAACTTTCCCCGACCGGGAATCAAACCCGGGCCACCTGGTTTCACGACCAGACGCGCTAGCCGTTACTCCACAGGTGTGGCTACCGCCTGAGCACTACCGGTAGCCAAACGATACTACTTTTCATAATAGGATAAAAGAACAGATTTTTATAATGAGTATGTAGAATAGGGATGCAAAACTGAGCCCAGTTGTGGCATACGTCGTAAGTCGAATTACGTTATTCATCCCTTCCCTCAATATCACGGTCGTTCACTTGATAAGGTGAGCGGGTTTGTATTCATGCCTAGTGGTAGAATTCAACGAATGTAATTCGGAAAATACGAATTTTTATCAATGGGAAAATGAATACTTCTTTATTCAAAACAATCCCAAAGCGCGTGTTTGGTTCTACATAAGTATGTGAGCAAACGTGCTCAAAAATGAACTTGAATAACAGCGACGATCGCTCTCAATTGACAGATGCACATCTGATTACCCTCCTCAAACAGTACAGCATAATACAGCAAAACTGGTGAGCAAAAAAAAAAAAAAAAAAAAAAAAAAAAAAAAAAAAAAAAAAAAAAAAAAAAATAGAATGGAGAGATCTGACGTTGGCCTACGTTGCAGTTAAAGCTAGGTTAATTGCAGAAATGATTTTCTTTTATATTCACATGAAAATTCTTTTTTGTTTTTATTATAAGTTCAACGTAGTCAATTTCACTTAAACTAGAAGTTTTGTACTTTTATACTTTTAAAAATCTTACGATTGCTTTAATTTTTACATACAATAATATATTATACAGGCTAAATATCATTACAAGGTTAAGGTGTTTGATTTGATTGTTTATAGCAATATGTTTTAAAAGCAAGTAGGCCTACTTAAGTATTTTTGTTCATTACTGAAGAAGTTTACCTAATCTGCTTACAACAAGAATATGTTTTGTTTAAACATTTAGTATCATCAGTTTACTTTAACCAATTGAATTTAAATGAGAAATTCTGCATTTAAGTATTTCCAGTCCTTTGCTCCAGTCCTTTGCTCTTACATTTAAATCGTTAGGTAGATATGTAAAGCATTTAATCCAAATTTGTTGGTAGTGTTTTATTTGCGTCGGAAATAACTTTCATCATTTTATTCGTGAGCACCAGTTTGTTGTAATCCGCCACATGGTTGTGGACGAATCACGGATACGCCATTCAGCCTCCGTGGATTGTGGAAGGGGAATCAATGCTTTCCTCATGCTTCCACCCCTCTCTGTCAATTCTGAATCCCTGGTTAGAGCTTATAATGATAATGTACGAGTATGTGACAACTTCGTGATAGGATATTTTTTGTCGACAATCTGCTTTCTTTTCCAGATTTCCTGTGACTATTCGTAAAGATTTTCAGTAAAGACTGAGACATTTCAATGAAATGTAACATGTCTAAAATGTTATTGTTTTATGGTATTCGAGGAAACTTCTCATGAGCTTGAAATTCAAGAAATCTTGTCACCAGTGGCGGCTCCTGCGTATTTCTTAAGAGAAGGAAAGAAGGTAACAGGACGAAATGACACCTTCTTGAATGAAACATGCTACAAATTAGCCAACATGTTGGGGTTGATCTTCCCTTCTGTATAGCAATAATCTGTTCTTGTAAACTGAGTTTCCTAAATTTTCCAAAATATATAATGTTCTCACTTTCATTCATTGTTAAATAATTGCACAAATTAACAATTACAAGGAAACTCACCTCGCAGCATTTTTCGAGCACACTACAGCATCACACGTGTTGGAAGAGACTATAGCTACTAACACGTAATCGGAACAGCGGAAATGGGAATGGGAAATAATCTGGGGAAAGCGAGAACACTGCACCCACCCACGTGATCTGTGTTGCCACATGTACATTTTAAAAATTCAGTATCACATGCTTTTGAAGAATATCGGTTTTTGTAAAGTCATACTACCATTTTTGTTCAAAGTTGCCGGTGGCCAATTAATTTTTTATGTTAAAAAATAATTTGTAGTTTGGAGTACTACTTTCAATTTCAAATATATTTGTACAAAACTGACAACTTGGCTGTTGCCCTGTCTAGTACACAATGAATGGAAGTGAATTTCAGGGGCCAAAAAGATCTGCGATACCAACGTAGAACTACTTCCTCTTTGTATATAAACCCGATTTTAACTTTCAAATATCCTTGAAAGTTTCAAACCATGAATAGTAGCTTATATAAAGTGCAATGAATAATATTTTTGATTTATAATATTAAAAAAAAGTTTATATGTCTTTCATAGCGTTGCGTTAAAACTGTTTTCATTCTGCCTCCTCCTAGATGTGTTATAGTCTGGTTGAATGCAAGATCGTTAGATGGCAGCGGTAGCGAGCTTGCTGCAGGACCAGTCGGTTTCTATTTCCCGCCCATGCGCTGATTCAGAGGAGGATCTCCTCCCTCTCCGTTCATTTACTCGCTTTAAAACTCTGCTTCTTTCTCTGGCCGCTAGTGCGCTGTTGTCTATGTGTGCTTACTGCATTAAAGGAGGAATGGATTGACTTTCCTCCACACAAACAATCTCGCATCTTTCTCACAGTTTTCTAGCAGCACATGAGCGCGCATCGTTTAAAACTCGACCAACCGAGGTTTTCTTATAGCTTTGAACTTAAAAATTATCGAATCTTCCTTGAATTTCAAGGCACATATTTTATTTGGTATTTACTTTCAAAAGAAGAAAAATGCGAGGAGGACGTTCCTCCCTTCCCTCCCCCGAGGAACCGCCACTGCTTGTCACACTTTCTGTTAATACGGTGACGTCATACAAGCGCGCCACATTATTCAAGCGATAAGAGCAGGGCTCAGAGATGTTTCTCTCAGACTGGGAATATGTACAGCAAATGTAGAAGCTTAATAAAATAGTATTTCATTTAATTATTGTCACTTAATAAACATTATTATTCGTATATAAATGAGGTGATTTATGAATGCAAGGACTGTAAAGACATAAATAATTACATTAATACACCCTAGATTCCAGAAATGAAGAAAAAATGAAGTAAATAATAAAAAGGTTAAATTTAAATACGGAAAGTATAAAATCAGAAATAAAAAAATTATATTTTTATTTCATTTGCCAAGCCTCCTTACAATAATTATAACTATGCTCACAATAACACTCAGGAACAGCATAACGTTTCTTCAAATTGTAGGGTTTCGATAAATCCCTTGTCAGTTCTTTTAGATCAGTTATTTAACGACGCTGTATCACCTACTATGTTATTTAGCGTCGATAGAATTGGTGATAGCAAGATGGTATTGCGATTACCTGACATTCACCTTAAAGTTCGAGCAAACCTCGGAAAAAACAAAACCAGGTAAATAGCCCAAGCAGGAATCGAAGCCACGTCCAAATTCAGCTCCGGAATAGCAGGCAAACATGTCTACCGCCTAAACTACGCTGGTGGCTTTCTTTGTTAAAGGATAATTTTGACAGCTATGTATTAAGTTAGTTACCTACCTTCATGCATGCGTTACTTTCAACGGTTAATAGTGTCAGCTGACTTCGGTCGTGGGCATATTCCTTGTTGAATCGGTCCCTCTGTTTGATGAAGGTGTCCTGATAGAACTGTCTCTGGTCCTTCAAGTCATATGTAATCGTAATCTTATGTTTTCGCACTCTTGCCAGGCGATCTTTATATCTCCTGATGAGGTCCTTTTCGTAAGTAGACATACATCATAATTAGCGATATAAATCATTAGATGATTTTTCGTAGATTCTCCCTGTTATTAAATTCATATTAAGTGATGACCCGAAGTAATAGACGTCCCAGGTTCACATAAAGACAGTTGAATTTATTTATAGTCAGATTACTAATTTATAACAATGACAACTGAAATTTAACACACATTTTGAAGTCGATATTTTTTTTGGGCAAATCATAAAACAGCGAACGCTAAGCTCCGCCCACGACCCCTTTCCACTTTTCCCCTACAAGCTCACCACACTCTCTAGCGGGAAAGAGGGGAAATAGGGGTTTAGGGTGGGGTGACATCTAGTGGAGGAAAGTGGAACAAAAAGAGTAAATGCGGTATCTACGAAGCAAAAGAGGAACTTCGTCCTGTTTCCCTCTCCAGCCTCTCCTTCTCTCTCCCCCTTGCTTCATGTCTCTCTTTTTTTTTTTCTTATGACTTTGTGGAGGGTAGTATTCGATCCGTTGATCCTTCTAACGAAACGCACACACGCTTTTTGGTCACACTTTAGACCTCTCGGCTACCGAGGCGAGTTGGTGGTAGAAGGGAAAATGAATCTATTTATGTTCAAGGGAACTGCCATAACGTATTGCAGAAATGAAATATATGTCGTTGGATATGTCTTAGTACGAATTTTTTTTTTTTGCCCTGATTAAGGGCAGTTTGATGTTGGAGCATGATGTACTCCTAAACTTCATCTCTCAAACTTACGACTCTGCGCAAAATGAGATCGTAAGTGTAATAGCGAGATCTGAATTCCGAATCAGTTTCCAGTCTCGCATAGAGGGAAATGTAAACGTAGTGTCGAATGTACATTACATGTGGTTGTTGTCTAAAGCACATTAATTTGGTTGTATTGTGTTGTAAAATATGAAATACGTGCGAGGCGGTAGGCAGCGATCCACCGAAGCGGAGCAGATAGTAGAGAGAGAGAGAGAGAGAGAGAGAGAGAGCAGGCGAGCGAGGTGCCGAGCGGCGAGGGTGGGGATGACTTCCTCTACTGGCGTTCGCTGTTTTACGATTTATCCAATTATTGTTTAAAGTAACTACAAACTATAATTTAAACATTTCTGAAACTAACTCTAAGGTGATGGTTTTTAGAGGGAAATATCACTGTAGAGCTACGATAATAATCAATAAGATAATAATAAAACATAATCTTTTAATTATTTGGGCTGTAATATTTCATACTTACAAGGGACAGATATACAGTGTGTTTCAGAATTCAACCAAAGAAATTTAAAACGTTGAGGAGGAGTCCTAGATAAGTATTTTGAGATATGAAATTAGGGGTCTGCGAATTCAAACTTGCGTGAATGGCGTAAAATATTTTTTGGGCCACTACGCCACTGAATGAATGTGCATGTGGCCTAGCGGTACATTTGAAAATGTGTCTGACACAATATTGCTATGTATCTGTGGCACAATCGGTGAACACTGTAGAAGGTTTCTTTCAGAGGATGAAGTAGAATGTTTAAACTTCAGCAGGTATCTTTTTTAATTTAAGATTCCGGTTTGTAATTTTAAACTTTTTTTGTAACATTAAAAAGCCAGCTCTACTTATTTTGCAATGTACTTAATAATAACAATAAATATTTAGAAGGGAGAAGAAAGAATTTAGTTTGAGAAATGCTTATTCATTGCTCTCGACAAGTCACAGTATGTTTATTACTGAACTTGTGGTGTACATAATTTGTTAAATTACTAACAACCCGATACTTAACAATCCGTTTAGCTATTATTAAATATTTGTTAATGAAACTGGCCGTATGAGTATCAAATTTAAATTTTAACAATTGATATCTCAGATATTCTTCATCGGAGACTCTGGATTCCCTATCTCAAATTGCTTTCCTACTACTCCTCTATAACCAGATAAATTTCTTCAGTTGAATTCTGGGACATACTGTAGATATAAAAATTAACAAGTTACAAAGTATGTGTGGTGCTATAAGATCACTAAAGAATAAAACAAGGTTTGATACAGTTTAATAAGGTGATCGTTGTGTTAATTTTAACACAAGATATTGAAAACTGGACGTTACGAAGAAGGGACAGAGGAAGAATTGAAAGCGCAGAAATGAGATATTTAATGCCAGTAGCAGAATATAGCCTCAGACCAGAAACACTGTTATAAGAGATCAACTACAAATATATAATTTGACTGATAAAATAGACAAATATAGAAGAAACTGGCATCACCATATATTGTCGTTATTTCTATGAAACATCGTCTGTGACAGTACAGAAAATAGTTTTTTCTTCCTCCTGAAAAATTAATTTGAAATCAATGGACGTATATAAGAATATGAAATAGTTCGGTAGAAAATTTTGGTGAATATGAACATAAATAATATCATCGAGGATAAGTGTAAGCCTATTGATATTTAATTTATTTGTTCTTCCTCCTGAAAAATTATTTTCTGTACTGTCACATAGTAAGTATCATAAAAACGACGACGATATGTAGAGCGCAAGACAATATATTGCCAAAAACAGATAATGAAGTATGAACCCACAGGATATAGAGAACCTGGACGACCAATAACATGCTGGAGAGAACCTCTGTCTACAAGAGGATGGGACTGGCCAATAGGCCTAAACCTTATCAATACTAAAAGAAAAAGAAAAACAATTTTTTTTATATTATACTTGCGAGTCAATGTATAATATATGTTTTTGAGACAGAAAAGGGAACTTAAATTATTTTATCTTTTTCATATGTTTTCTAGTAAAATGGCGAGAGACAATAAAGTTCAATTATATATTGAGGGATATATTAAGGGCCTAATTGCTACAATGCTCACTTGAGAAAAACGTGGTGGTTATGAGGAATTGGTGTTATGATAAGGGCAACAAGTGTGCATTGAGAAAACCTGCCCAACACGACTTTTTGACCATGCATTTTACTGCAGAATAATGCTTCGGCATGAAAAACAATGCTTTAACAATTAGATCAGTTGTGTGTCCGAAGATATAAATATAAAATGAATGTTTTATTAATTTTGCTTAAAAAATACAAAAATTCAAGATCTCGTCCACGTTGAGGGACAATAGACAATGAACTTAAGGGAATGCATGCTGAAGTGAAGTATGATAGGACTTGGTGTAACCTTGAGTCTTTACGATATCCGTGAAGGTCAACAGGAATCCTGAAAAACCGGCGAAGGAGATAATGGTGTTATCCTCCACGGTTGAGGGTTTTGCGATAGGTTCAGCTAACTACAAGTTTTGGAGTTAAGCGGCGTTTCCACTTTTGTAACTACGCTGGAATATAGGCAAAGTAGAGACCGAGATTCGCAGACACTGTTGCCATGTCAAGAGAAGGCAGTAACTTCCCTTGCACAAATATTATATGGTTTTCAAGTGTTCACATTTTCCTGCGCATATAAGTTAATAGGATTTTGGATCCAGTCCGAAGATCAATATCAACGCTTGATGTAGTGTGTCATATTTCCCGAGCCGAGAACTCCCTAGTGCAGTGGTTCCCAACCGATGTGCCCGGCACCCTAGTGTGCCGCGTGATCGGCTAAGGGGTGCCGGGAGATATTGAAATAAACAAACAAAAAAAAAATACTGTCTAATTAAGCCTAAAGTCTTGTAAGATCTTGAAATAAAATAAGTCAAATTATTTACTCTCATGCACTATAGATCACTTCTTTTCGATGATTCAATTATACTTGTATCCGGTCCGGCAGATGGCATTACAGCCAAACCCTGCCGAACAATCCTGATTCAGTATACTAGTATAGACTACACGCTTCCTTACGAACATTCCCGAGACTTCAACAGAACAATATATAAAATTGTACGAGTTCTGCCGCCGCTTGCAGTTGTTTTCTTCGCGTTGATTCACAATGTTTTGGTATGGATAAGTTCATTGTTAAACGTAAACGCCAGGACAGTGAAAGTGAACAGTCGGCTCCTCCGGCGGCTACAGTTTCTCCCAGATCGTCAAATGCAACACATAAAGAAGACAAACGAAAGAAAAGATCATACCTGGACGGTTACTTAGCGTATGGAGGAAAACCCTATCCCTGTGTGTTTAGTTTGTGGCGAAACACTCAGCAACGAGGCCATGGTACCTAGCAAACTGAAGCGGCATCTTGCAACAAAGCATCCTAGTGTATCACAGAAAAAAATAGTGATGTATTTTTCTGACCATAGCTGACACTGCTCTTGAAGCCTCGTTTAAAGTAGCAGAACTGATAGCTAAAAAAAGAAAAAAAAAACCTCATACTCTTGGAGAGGAAATCATAAGCCCTGCATGTAAAGTTATAGTTTCAACAATTCTTGACGAAGGAGCAGCTGATCAAGTTTCGATAATTCCTCTCTCCAACAATATAATCAGCCTCAGGATATTTGAAGTGTCATGCAATATCAACAAGCAAGTCTTGGAGAAAATAAAAACTTATAGAATTTTTGCTTTGTAAGTAGATGAGAGTATCGATATTGGTGACAAACCGCAACTCTTTGGTTTTATCAGATATATTGATGATGAAGATATTACTGAGCAGTTTCTGTTCTGTAGACCGCTGGAGATTACAACTACAGGCCACGATATTTTCGTTTCTATTAATTCCTTTCTCAATGACCATGATCTTTAATGGAAAGACTGTTGTGATATATGTACAGATGGTACATCATCTACACAAAATTTTACTGCCAGAGCTCTCAATGAAAATCCATCCACTCACTGTTTTTTGCACAGAGAGGCATTAGTCATGAAAGTGTGTAATGAAGATTTTGCTCCAGTGTTTAACCAAGTTGTGAAAATGGTGAACTACATGAAATCTCGACCTTTAAAGTGCAGGATTTTTGAACAGTTATGTAGCGCAACTGATGCAGCTCATACCTCTTTGTTACTTCACACAGAAGTAAGGTGGTTAGCACGGTGTCGTGTATTAAACCGTTTCTCAAAGAACAGGTGAAAACTTTTTTTAAAGGATGAAAATCAAGACACATTTCATGAGCTGTTACTAAGTGATTCTTGATGTTTGGAACTGTCGTATCTGGTAGATATTTGACATAAACTGAATGAACTGAATGTTTCAATGCGGAGTCGAGAGGAAACAACTATTTCCTCAACCAATAAAATGAAACGTTTTAAAAGAAAACTTAGTTCTTGGAGATCTACAGTTCACAAAGGAGATTTGTCGAACTTTCCATCTCTTCTTAATCTGGCAGGAGATAAAGATCTGGGTGAGCTGAAAGACCGCATTTGTGATAACTTATCAAGATTGCAAGATGTATTTTCCATCTATTTCCACTATGAATCTCTACTGGGTTGTCTCACCGTTTGATTTCGTAGATAGTGCGGCGAAAATAGATTTCAATGCTTGCGAACGAAGATGAATTTATTGATCGTTGTGCTGATTCCACACTCAAAGGTAAGTTCACCAAGAGTGAGGCGTCGGTGGCTGCTTTTTGGATTCGACTGAGAGAGGTGTATCCTATCCTAATGAAAAAAGCAATTAAGGCACTTTTGCCTTTTTCAACACCCTATCTATGCGAGCAAACCTTCTCTGCTATGGTGACAAAATGCAAAGCAAGAAATAGACTGAATAACCTTGAGGATGATTTGCGTGTTTCATTGACAAGTGTAAGGCCCGATATCACGTACCTGTGCTCTAAGCATCAATCACAAGTTTCACATTAATAATTAGTCGAACAAAACTCTATTGATGTATTTTTACTCAGTGATTGTGGTAAAGTTTGCCGTATTTTGTTATGATGTATAGTTACCCTTAAAAAGAATGAGACGATTCTTGGTCGTCGGAAGTTAAAGTTCTACAGCGCGGTTCACTCGATATCGACGTATAACGATAAGTACCATCACAAATAGAACAAGAATTGTTACAAGGACCACAACAAGGACAAGGATCAGTTTAAGGATCACGAAGAAGACAGCCATTTAAGGCCACGATTTCACAACATAGCTCGGGTAACAAAATATCATTGCTTCTCTGTACCGAATGGCAAATGCCTGCTATCGGATCTACGCCCTACATTCTAGACTGCTGCTATCACTGTCTTGTCTCGGTAGCTCATATAGTAGTGTGTCGGTTCCACCGTATAGCCGAAGTGTTCGTGTTCGATCCCAGGGAAAACTCTTTTTTTTTTATTGAGGTGTAATTAATTTGTTCAGAGTTCCTCGACTGTATAATTTGTCGAAAAATATGGAGAAATGAGGGATGACGATAATACTTTAGTGTAGACAATGACTATTTAGCGTGATATAGAATTATTCAAATAAGGGGCATCTTGCACAGTAAGAGTTAATAAGTCAACCCTAAATTAAATATTTAAATAACAGGATATAACAGGAAGTCCAATTATTGTTGCGAAACTAATCAAATTAAAACTAATTACGTTAAGTAAACAAATCCCAAGTTATGACACCACATTGCTACAGCTAAATTCTATGTTATTAACATAAGCATTGAATAGGTCCGTGCTTATGCGTTGGACGACAAAACCAAACATCGAAAGTTCGAATGTTGCCGCGGAATGTAACTTCTTGCTTTTTATAATGTAAATCAGATTACTAACTACAATCATTCATATTCCTTATATTATTTATTAATATTTATAGCCAACATTGAATTTGTAAAGAAAAGACTTTAGAAATCTCATATGGAATTTGTGATCTGTAGTGACATAAACATAGATTATCTCTCCTTGAAACTGGAGCCATTTTCCCACCAGCATACAAGCTGAAGTAGCACAGCCATTGATAAAAGTTTTGTACACAGAATTAGACTGAATTCCTATTCGACAGAACCTATAATCAATGGCTTGTCTGAACATGATAAATTAATCCTAAGTGTTTCCAATGTCACTGAACAATTTCAAAATATTAATTTAAAAACTAAAAAAGGGTCGTAAATGCTGTATCTAGTGACTATTCACATTTATGTCTACAAAATGAATCTTGGAAAAACGTATATGATACTGGTACTACTGATATTAAGAGTAAATGTATTGTATTTTTCACTTTAATTTCAGAATCACTTTAGTGGATGTTCTCCACTCAATACTGTGAAAAAATTCAAAAGTAAAAACATGTAGATAACGCAGGGACTTAAAAATCTCACGTATTAAAAAGAAGAATCTATATGTAATGAGTTGCAATGTAATGATCCTCATGTTCTTAAATACTACAAGAAGTACGGTGTAATTTATCAAAAATTATGAAAGAGGGAAATAGAATACATTCGAATAGAAAAGTACAACATTCAGATAATGCAATTAAAGCTATTCGGAATATTATTGAAGTTAAACTTGCAGATATTCTAAGAAAGAAAATATTTTTTCATTAAAACCAGTGATTATAAACTAGAGGACCCCAAATCTTTTGCAAATTCTTTTAATGTCTTACAGTATACAGTACAGAAATATTATTGACAACTTAAACATTCAAGATTTTGCAAAAGATACTAAAATTGGTTATTTAAGAGATGCATTTAATAATTAGTATTAATATATGTAATTAATCAATAACTGCAACAGTGCTTTTTCATTCAATCATAACATGAATAAAATTGAATGAACATTAAATTAAACACTATTGGAAACACGTAGATAAAATAGTTAAAATCAACTGAAGGGGTGAGAATGAAATAATCCAAAGCCACACTTTTAACAAAAATTGTTCTGTGCAAGTGCATTTCTTACACATATGGGAAAGCTACTAATAAAATATTGTAATAACTACTCAACAAATGACATAGCCTAAGGATTCTAAACCTTTGTAAAAGTTTGTCTGTGTGGCTTAGGAATATTTTTTAATTTCATTTTAATTGTTAGTTTTTAATATATATGCATTTATATTGTATGTGTGTGTATGTATAAATGCATTCATTAGATTAACGTTTACAATATTATAACTTGTAATTTTGTATTGTCTGTGATCATTAACACTTAAAACTTGTAAAACTCTATTTCAAAGTTATTTAAACAAACAAACAAAAAATCGTTGTGTAGACTAGGAATCGAACTCGCACTCTTCTACACGAGACGCAGAAGTCTTAGAGTCTGAGCTATGGAAACGACACGAAAGCTTTTCTTTCTGTGCGGAGTGTCGATCTAGTCATGAAGGTCTATTGTCGATTTAACTACACGATTTATGTATATATTTATCTTTTATTTACGTAATATTATCCTATTTTTGCAGTTTTTGAAGTGAATTTCGGAACGATGCTAGTAAGAAACCAAATAGCCTGAATTTAAATAACTCAATATTCGTTATCTTGTGTATCAGTGCTCTGGTCTCTGATCATGCGCAGTGTCTTACATCTGAAACTTAGGAATATTCAATCGTCTCATTCTTTTCTAGGGAAACTGTACGTTACTTATTACTTCATCTTTCAATAAATGAATATATTAAACCTCATTTTTTTTTTAAATACAAGAAAGGGTGCCCACAGTTTTTAATGTTATTCCCAAGGGTGCCGCGAACTTAAAAAGGTTGGGAAACACTGCCCTAGTGCTTATAGCCATGCCTCCTAGGTCTGTTAGGACCACGTATTTCTTGTATTTGAATTACAAAGAAAATAATATTGTGATTTTCGCTTGTCAAAATAATTTGCCTATTTACGTATTGCAGAAAGAGAGTATATTGACGGCACTTTCAAGTGCTGCTCACAGTTGTTCTGTCAGCTTCTCAGCATAAATATCATAAATAATAACATTTACGTTCCTTTAATATTTTCTCTTCTGTTAGATAAAACGTACGACACTTACAAGAAATTATTCCAATTTCTGAGGGTCTTTGTGGATCCCAGTGAAGTTTATGAGATTTTGAGGAAGCTATTCATACAGCGGTGAATTCAGTATGGCCTACACCAGCGATAAAGGGTTGTAGGTTTCACTTATGCCAGTCATGGTGGAGGAAGATACAATCTTGTGGCTCGTCACCTGAATTTCAAAGTAGAAAGTCTGAGGTCGTACATTTTTTGAAACTTTTTGCTCTATCCCTTCTGCCTACCAACGAGGTAGAACACTATTTCATTGAAGATTTGATAGCGATCAAACCAGTAAATCCACAGCTCTATGTGATAATGTAATAGAGACTTGCGTATCTACTTCCTCAACTTTCCCGCCAGAAATTTTGGCTGAATTTTCGGATTCTATCTCCAGTACAACTAATGCCTGTGAGTCCTTCCATTTGAAGTTGAATTCTCAGCTTTATTCCGTTCATTCCAATATTTTTAAGTCTTTGTTGATATATTAATTTCTATCCAAAATAACAAATTAGATCGAACTGAACAGTAAGAAGCAGTACAGAAACAAACAACAACTTTAAAAAGATCGTTTTCCTTAAAAGTGTTACGGAATAATCTGGAGGACATGATATTACACATCTGCAGTTTTTTAAAACGAGTTTGAAGTTTTTACAGAAAATGTAAAGAAGACGAAGCTAATGGCTGAAGCATTGTACAACTGTAATAATATTTTTAACCAGACCTATGTAATGTAGACGTTTTAAGTCTGTTAAACTGGGAAGAAAAATGTTGATGTAGTCGGGGTCGATGCAGAATAGTAGTTTTGGAGTCAATTCGAATGTAAATCAGGAGCCAAATGGAAAATTCGGAATTTATACTCTGGAAGCCAATTCGGAAATACTGTAGTGTAGTACTAGCTGCACATGCGGTGTACATTATAAGACCTCCAACTCTTCATTCTGCGTCTTTCCCCCGCAAAGAAACAGACTAGGAAGCGAGACAGAGGTTATAGCTGTGGCTATCGCTGCAGCTGTTTTGATTGTTGTTGCTGATCAACTGAAGCGACGAGAAAGGTCTTCCTTTTGGATCAGCAAGTGTATCAAAGGAATGGCTGAAACTGGAATCACGACTGATGAAATGAAGCTGGCTGAAAGAAAACACTTAAAAATTATAAATGAATACAATATAATATTTTATTACTCAGTCAATGACAAATCAATGTAAAATAATGACTTATTTTACAGTCATTAAGTTTACATACATGAATTACAAAATTGCGAACGTTTTCGCCTATTCAGGCATCATGTATATAAACTTAATGACTATAAAATAAGTCATTATTTTACATTGATTTGTCATTGACTGAGTAATAAAATATTATATTGTATTCATTTATAGAAATTGACAATCTGAATATTCCATCATTCTTTCTAACTTAAAAATTAGTTCACAGTCCATAATTTTTGTAAAAAAATGTATGGGCATCCTCCTTTTCTGTCGGTTCTCATTCAGTTCTGAGGCATGCCCAAGACAAAGATACCTTGTGTAGTCCTCAATGGACTCTACAGTTTTCTCAATGGACCAATCCATCACACTCCCACATATACAGAAAATCTATAAAAAAATATTCGCAAGAACAGATATAACTACAACAAACTATAAAATATTTGCAACGGAAACACCAGCTCCTACGTAAGACCTGAACTTTACTGTTGAAGAGACAGGTAGTTGCCAATGTCTCCTGTTCCCAGAGAGGAAAACTCGCGCGTGCTTCCCGCAGAGGTCGTGCGCACACATTTTATTCGGTATTACCAATTTAGAGATTTTGTCGCTAAAAATGGCGACTTCTAAAGATTTTTAGGCAACAAATTCTTTTAACTTTCCTATTGCTCAAATAGGGATTTAGCGACTTTTTCAGCACATTGTAGCGACAGAAATAAATCTTTTTCTATTGATAATAAAGAATCTAGCGACTTTTGAACTACTGTTTGGGTACTTATTTGTCACTGGCGACTGTTGCTTGTTTCTCATTATTCCTGCGCAATTTCAAAACTGGAAACTCCGCTTACGAAAGAAGACTATGTAAGAAAGAACATAGCTTCGATAACGGTCACTGAGGTTTCGAATGTGGAGTATAAAAGCCTGAATACTAAAAGAAAAGAGATGGAAGCGGAAATTGAAAACAGAGAATAGAACTAATCATTTTTCTAGAGACTAAGAGTAACATTGAAGTAGTATGCGACGAATAAGCCATCTTTGCTGTCGGTAAATCTTGTGACGACAATAATTTTTGTTATTTTTCACAGAAAAGGTAGCAGGAAAAAAAACAAGAACTCTATTTGATGTTTATACGAAATAATTTAGAAAAATGTTACGACTCTATCCTATAGAAATTACCTTGGCACCCAAATAAAGTAGGTGTTGATGCTGTTATAATTCAGATAGTTAAAAGAATGTTCAATGTATCAAGAAACTATGACCATTGTAAAATCGCTGTGAAAGTATGGTATTAGAAAACTTCCAGACTGAAATGAATTTACAAGAAGAGTCCTGTATGTTGTCGAAATACAGTGTGTCCGCAGAAACATTCCGGGGTTATAAACTCCTATAATAATTCTGTCACTATGTGTTTAACGAAGTTCATACCGGTGTCATTAGAAAGAACAGCTCAAAGAATTTCTGGAAATGCGTAATTGATAATTGTTGACCGAAACAACAGATAGCAGCACAAGAAGAAAAAAACGCCTTTTTCATCTGTGCGTAGAGCTAGACTGCAGTTACATTTCTAAATCCACCATTTCCAAGGTTCTACGTTCTGGTTTGCGATTTCAAACCTACAAACTGCAATTAGTGCATAAGTCGAAAACTGATGACCATATAAAACGACGTGTTTTCTGTGAAAATTTATTGACACTAATAACGAATGATGAAGACTTTTCAGCCAAATTCATTTGTAATGACGAGACAACGTTCCACGTCAATGGAAAAGTAAACAAGCATAATGTTGGCATTTGGGGAAGCAATAATCCACATTTCATTTTGGAGGTTGAACGCAACTCCCCTAAGCTAAACGTGTTTTGTGCCATTTCGAAACAGAAAGTATATAGCCCATTTTTCTTCCAAGAGAACACTGTCACCGGTATGAGTTATCGTGATACTGAGTGGCTGTTTCCACAATTGGAAGAAGAAGGCAACGAATTTCTTTTCCAATAAGATGGAGCATCTCCTCACTGCTGATATTCAGATCATTTAACACAATTTGCTTATATCCATCAATGCCTTAATGACAAGGGAAATAGCGGAAAGAACGTTATTTTTTCTTTCTTCTTGTACTGCCATCTGTTGTTTCGGTCAACAATTATCAATTATGCATTTCCTGAAATTCTTTAAGCTGTTCTTTGTAATGACACCGGTATTTTGCGGACACTCTGTATTGTACACAAAGGAATGCCTCAGAAAGAATGATTATAGAATAATAGAAATGAGAATGTTGTTGCTTCACGTTTGCCTTACATGCAGTTCTTGGTTTCTGTCTAGTTGTTGGTGCAGCTTAGCCGACATGTTGGTGTCGAGTATTTTCAAGAAACTGTAGTGTTTCCTGATGTCGGTTGTGCATTTGACGTAGTCGACTAGCATGGCCTTAAGTTGGTACCACATCTGTTCGATATGACGTTCGAGAGCTATGGACAGATTCTGAAGTAATTCTATAGCCTGAAAAATAATAATGACTATGAAAGTAGCTGGTTACGATACGTTAATTTTCACTAATGAACATTATATGTATGGTTATATTATTATAGTAGCATTTCAGGATACTATAAACTTAAAATGTAACAGAAAAAAAGAAGGAAGGTGAAACTGGTGGACAATTAATATTGGCTTCTATTCCTGCAGTAATAAATGTAACCGTAAAAGAAACGAACATGTTAAATAGTTTGGACTTCCATGATTACATGAAATTACTATTACTAGACGATTTTAACAATTATAAACGCTGCAAAAGACCAAAACACGGATTCCACCATGATGGATCTTGCAGCAAACTCGTAAAGCGGTGTTTGGATTTGCTGCAGCGAAGGTAAACAAATGTAATAAAAGAACAGTCTTGCTGCAGCGCTTCACATTTCTCTTAAAAACGCACGGATAGCTTCAAATGCTAACTTGGGACAATATTTATATTTTGTGGAGCAATATATGTCATTAAAATCAAATAAGATAGGTACAACTATTTAGATAATTTCACGCTAAAGGTTTTTAGCCAGTCACTAGCTTATTGATACTCAATCGACCAATGATACATATAGTCGCGACGCTGTTATTCCCGGCGTGACTCCTCCTCTTTGCTTACGTCTTAGGAAGTGAATGCTCTATAATGTCTAGGTAGGTAGGCCTATTATCGTTCGCCATTTTTGTTCTTTCGTTGCCGAGCTACCATACGAGGAATCTATTTGCACACCGTTAAACATTATCATGTCGTAGCTCCTATGATAATAAATCAAACGCACTGTAATTCAGCAAATAATTGAGCGGCAAATAACGTCTTCGTGTGCTTTCTGCGAACGCCAACGAAAGAGCCAAAATGGCGCGCGATTATATTAAGTATTTATCGAGCCTTAAGAAATGAATAACGTCTTCATCAACGAATCACAAGACGCACACGTTTAAATGTAGCCGACCTGCAACGCGATTGGCTGCCGGAAATTAGAGCGCCGGGACTATAATTGAATTACATTGATAGTTTTGTACTGCGCAAACCTAATAAATGACAGATTTTTCCAAAGAGTTCAATTGATTTGTTCCAACATAGTGGAAAGTTTAAGAAGAAATTCTAATAATCAAACGCTTACATCAAGCACACAAGTCAACATGGAACTGTCAATAATAGCAATTGCACTATGACTATTACTATAAAGTGAGTTGCAAATAAATGTATACTATATAATTTTCAAATATAAATAAATATCTAGTTCAATATAAAGCGTCATTCATTCATTCATTCATTCATTCATTCATTCATTCATTCATTCATACATACATATATATCTCACTGGAGCAAAGGGCGGAAGAGAACACTTTCCATCGGATCCGGTTTTTGACCGGATGTTTAATTTCTCCCCAGGTTTTCCCCATGGACTGTTTCATTTATGACGCTCCTCCTTCGCTATGAGTTTTTGGTCGCCCCCCCTTTTTTTTCTTTCTAGTATACAGCCTCTCTCTCCACAGTTTCTTCAGGTTTACGAAGAGTGTGCCTACATTCGCCTTACGGTTGGGCAAATCCTCAGAAAAAAAACGCTACCAGGTAATCAGCCCAAGCGTGAATAGAAACTACGCCCGAGCGAAACTACGGTTCAGTACCCTTCTATAGCCCTGGTTCAGTACAGTGTTTGTATAAAGACAGACACTGTACGGTTCAGCAGGCAAACGCGCTACCATTTGAACAGGGGCGTATTTTGCGGACTACCGCGGCTACCGGCGGTACCCCAAGGAAATTACAAAAAAAAACTTTATAATATAACATAATGTAATAATTTTGTATTATTAGTTTTACCATAGTAATTAAAATTAAAGTAATTGTTAGATTTATATGCGCTCTCTGCTCTCAAAAGAAACAAGTTGTCAAGGCGGCATCGCTGGAGAAACCGCTTGCTACTTGAGGTAGCCTGTGACCGTTCCGCTCACGCTGTCCTTCGCACAACTGCCCATCCCCCGCTCCCTACTGTTTCTATTGTGCAGTGTAGGCCGTGTGAGTTGCCGCTCTCGTGATCGGTTTCTTCGCAGGCGCGAAGCAACAATACGCTTAGTACGCTAGCTCTGAATGTGATTGTGTTCTTGCAGTGCAGTATTTTAAATCTGTGATTTGTTCGAGTGTCTAAGAGTTATATTAATTGTGAATTATTAAGTTTTTAATTTCCCAATTAAGTGATATTGTGAAAAATATGGCAGAACAAGTTTCTGGAGAGGTTTGTGTTGAAAATGACTGTGTAATAGAAGGTTTATTAAAAGTGCCTTTTAACCGTCGTACATAACAACGAGAAAGTTGAAATTGTGAAAATGGAAAGACCAACTCCTGAGTTAAATTTGTCCATGGACGTAAAAGAAAAACAGCGTGAGTACACACGCCATTTCACTTCAACATCATATGGTAAGTGGAATTGGTTGTGTGGTAGTTCTAAACTGTCTAAACTATTTTGCTGGCCATGTTTGTTATTTAGCCGCGAAACTAATGTGTGGTCAAAAGAGAGGTTTTCTAATATGAACTCCCTTCGAACGGCAGTCCTAGAATACGACAAATCAAAAGCTCATATTTGTAGTAGCATGAACTTTGCAAACTTTGGAAAGACAAGAATTTATTTACAGCTAGATAAGCAAAAAGCTCTACACATCAACCAACACAATGCTCTTGTGAAAAAAAAAAAATCGGGAGATTTTACTGCGTCTTATTAACGCAGTCTGCTTTCTAGGAAAACAAGAATTGGCTTTTCGGGGTCATAACGAGAGTGTGGAATCAGACAATATAGGAAATTATATTGAATATTTAAGTTCCTTAAGTTAATTTGACCATTTACTGGCCAATCATCTTGAGAGTTCAACAGTATTCCGTGGTACTTCTCCCGCAATTCAGAATGACTTAATATTTGCTATAAGTGGGGTTATGATAAAGAACATAAAACCTTTTGTGGCCATTGTTGTTTATGAAACAAGTTACTGCTTTAATCAGAGTCAATTGTCCACTGTTTTAAGATACGTCGACAGTACTGCCAATGTTCAAGAACGGTTTATAGGATTCACAAATGTCAGTTCGGACAAAACTGCTGCTGCTTTGTTTCAGCATGTGGAAGGTCTTACAGCAGAATACAATGTCGGCAATAAGTTAATTGCACAGACATACGATGGTGCTTCAGCTATGGCGGGAAATATTAATGGCTTGAAAACAAAAGTTCAAGAAAAGTATCCTCAAGCACTATTTATCCATTGTTACAGCCATGTTCTCAATTTAGTTTTGCAACAAACTACTTCATCCATTCCAGAATGCCGCATTTTTTCAAAACACTGTCGGGTTTAGCTGCATTTTTCTCATCATCTCCTAAAAGATCAGAAAACTCAAAGAATTTATGAACAAGAAACTCCCAAAAGTAGCACCAACTAGATTGAATTTTACATCTCGGCTTGTAAATACAATAAAGGAATACAGAGAAAAACGGACTGCTTTCTTTAAAAATATCATTTGTAATGACTCTGAAGAAAACTGGGATGATGGTGTAATTGTGCAGGCTCAAGGATATTTGAATTTTTTCACACAGTTTCAGAATATATTTCTTCTTGAAGTCTATGCTAGAGTGTTCGCACATACAGATGTGCTCTACAATATTCTTCAGACAAAAAGTCTAGACATAGCATACTACTTGCAAGAGGTATCAAAGTTAAAAAAAATACTATATCCGAGTTCAGACGTAGTGGGTTTCCGTCCATATGGAGTAATATGGAAAATGAAAATTCTTCAGCCAATACAATGGAACCACCATTAAAGCGAAGAAAAGGAGATGATGAATTGAAATACAGGCAGCTGTACTACAGCATACTAGATCGTATGCACATGGAAATTACTGACAGATTTTCTGATTATGGAAAGCTTCAGTTCACACATCTTCTAGATTTTGAAAAATGTTCTGCTTATAGAGAAAACTTCCCGAATGAGGCACTAAACAAATTATTTCAGTCCTATAACAGTCACTTTGATCAAATACTTTGAAAAATGAATTAAGTGTAATATATTCAGCAGAAGTCTTTGATTTTTCGAACAAACCTATCCATGAAATACTATCTGCCATATATGAAAACCAGCTGAACCAAGTTATTCCTGAAGTCCTTAAATTGGCAACATTAATTGTGACAATACCAGTTACGTCAGCATCGGTAGAAAGAACATTTTCTTTGTTGAAGAGAATAAAATCCTACTGTAGATCAACTCATACACAAGAAAGTTTATCCGGCTTGGCACTGATGTACATTGAAAAGTCATTTCTACAGAAACTTTGCAAGTGGCCCAACTGTAATTTCAGTGACGAAGTCATCAACGTATTTTCATCCCAATCAAGACGTCTGGAATTCACATAAATATGTAAGGAATTTTATTATAGGGATTTTAAAATATATTTTGTGTAATAATAGGGTCAGTGGTAGCCCAAACCCTTTAACCAGCATACGCCACTGCATTTGAACTATGTCTATGGAATCCTTCTTTTGACTTCCTTGCAGTAGCTCTTGGTGCCATTTATTATATATTCTAAGTATTTGAAGCTGTCTACTTGTTGCACTGCCTCATTTCCAATTCGCACGTTTACCTTTATTTTTCTTCCGTTAACGATGGTTTTCATCTTGTTTGCATTTACCTTCATCCCATACTGCTCACAGGTATCATTTAGCTTCAGTAATTTCTCTTAGTATCATCTCCTCTTCTGCTAACAATGTCATATAATTAGCAAATCTTATGCACTTTCTTCTTCCTTCCATGCTCTGAAAACAATTCTTCACTAATTGTCCAAGTGGATGTTGTGTGGGGTAAGTGATAAAGGGCAATGTTGTACTTATCTCCCCTGTCTTGACTTGAACTCGTTTCATATAAAGATTACTGAATAGTTTTCTCTCTTTCCAATCCACACGAATTTTCTTCAGAATCCCATAAGTATATACAATACATTCTGTCAAAAGCCTTTTCCAGGTCCACAAATACTACATACATTTCATAAAGCGTTATATACATTTATAATAATTTTCAAAATAAATAAATAACTTGCGCATTTCACAATGAAGCATTATAATTATATTAATCTCTTCACTTGTTTCATTACAAGGAGTTCAAGGCTCTTATTTTCTAAAATATTAATTTATCAACGAATTTCATATTCTAGAAGGCTTATGTAACTTATCTATAATTTCTGCTTTCACAGAAAATTATTGGAACACACCCATGCAATAAGATTGGTTTTATTTTTCGCGTGTGAATTCTCTAGTCAGGGATGGGCATAATGTTCCCGCGCGGATGCTGCTTACAGTTTAAGCGAGAACATTATGCCTATCCCTGATATAATAAATATATACCACTCATGGTGGTCTTTTTCTGTAACAATTTCATTTCACTTTAAACTCGTGTTTCTTATCACGAAATAATTATTTCTCGATCTTTGGTTTCGAAATAATTTATTGTTATGACAAGAAATATTCGTTAAACTCAATTAAATTAATACCAGAAAGCTATCAGAAATTTTGGTATTAGCGTTGAACATTTTAGTTTATACCAAATGTACCTAATAAATTCATTGGGAGGTTACAAGTAACCAAGAGTATTTCAAACGAATGTAAGGTTGTCAATTTAATAAATACATTACCACCATCATTCTTAAACTTTTATGCACAGGGACTTACGAAAAATATTTGGATGCAGAAGATTTTGAATATTGTGATTGCTTTATGTGAAGATCGTTAACATGCAAACATTTTTAATTGACATAGAATCCGATCAGAAAGATTAAATGTCCTGTTGATTATACAGAGCTTCAATTTAAAAGAGAACCCGCCGTAGATAGCTACAGCATATGTTGCAAATGGTGTCCCTTCATTTCAAAATATTAGTCCACAACAATTGATTGTCACTTAGTTGCTAATTTTATTATAATTAGGACATACTGGCTCAAAGCACTCGTCGTTGCCCGGGTTTTCCCTTTTGCTTCTATTTTTAATTAAATAGATTGTAAGATTTTTCGGAGATCTCGGAAACTCAACTACAGATAACCAAAACGAAGCTTTTCTTGTCCCTAAAGATTGATTTTTACATAGCGTCGCTTAAATAAATTAATGGCCGCTTTATCCGGAATGCCTGCCAGGGTTAACTCAATTTAAAACGGCTGAAGATCAGTCACCGAAAATAAAACATTTCATCATGTGTCTTACGTTCTACTGTCTTTTAATTAGTATTGTTTTGAAATTTTGCAAAACAAAAATATACCTCTCTGTCCCTATACGCCCGCTTGGCATTGACACAATGTCCTACATTAATCTGAAGCTGTGCTCACATACATTTCATGTAATTTCATTACCATGTGTGCTTTCACTTGACCTTCAAAGACAACTGACGATAAATATGGAAGTCCCTTGTTCCCAATCAGAACCCTTTGGGGTGTCATGGTGAGTTAAATTTACCTGTTTGTATATAAAGTGTGGAAGTTAAATAGCCTTGGAGATTTTCAGAGCGAATAGCTCATGTTCTATGTAACAAAAAACCATAATATCATTCTGGTGGAAAGTTAATAGTTTTTCAGAAAAACATGTTTTTTTTCTTCTAATGTTTAACATCTCTTATTCGGTAACTATTGCGAGCAGGGTTGTGAGTTTGTCCATATTGATAGGAAAACTAATACAAAATAATTTCTCTCTTGCGTATTTTATTAGTGTGGACCGTTTTCGTGTAAATTTAATTTTTAAAACCTTAAAATTCAAGTCATTGCACCGTACGAGTTGGTTGCAACACAGCGCCAGAGAACAGCTCATCTAGCGAGACACACCGAGTTCGTTGACCTCTGACATCTGTATCACGAGAAGAGTGTGTTAGCGGCGATGTTGCCGGACTGCTGAAACTTCAAACTTAATTTTCTACTTAACCGTGCATTTAATCACAAAACGGAATATAGGTTTTCTATTCATTTCAGAGTACCCTATCGTCCCTTTAATCTCCAAGGTTATTTCTCTCCCACTCTGTATATTAGGGTTCCCAGATCTCCGGATGTTACAAGGAGTGCCTGGTTTTATTAATCTTCCAGCCGAAAAGAAACTCTTGCGCGAGAAATTGCTTTTGAAATTTAAATTAGTAATATAGTGAAAATTGATTCTTCTCATTAGTTGTATTAACAATAACAACTATCCATCAAATTATTTTAAAGGTGAGCGTCTGTGTCAAGCTTTTAATGACGCAAACAAGGCGGCTTGAGAAGTGAATGTTTGTGGTAGAGTTGGCAGCAGCACGCGTCTCGTCAACTGACTTATAGGCTAGTAGACAGCCAGATACTATCTCATGCTATGCAACAATAGAAAATTATGTAAATAGAAATTAAAACTGTTAATGTTATATGTTGAAAATACGTTCTAGAAATATGATTTAAATCAAAGACATTTATGGTTATATCTACTGTATTCAATAAGTTTTGTCTTGAGCAGTCGCGTCTAACTCTGTAACATTAACAGTCGCGCGAGGTGTTGCTGACACTCCAAATATAATGGGTTTTGTTTTTAGTGAACAATTAAAATATCGCTCTTTTTTCATTTATACATTCATTCAATGTTATACAGAAGAGCAGGCGTTTTATTGCAAACCCAGTTTTCTCCAATCTTTCCTATTTTCTGCCTTCCTATTTGTCTCCTCATATGATCCATATATCTTAATGTCGTCCATCATCTGATATCTTCTTCTGCCCCGAACGTTTCTACCGTTCACCATTTCTTCCAGTGCATCCTTCAGGAGGCAGTTTTTTTTTCTCAGCCAATGATCCAGCCAATTCCTTTTTCTATTCCTGATCAGTTTCAACACTATTCTTTCTTCACCCACTCTTTCCAACACAGTTTCATTTCTTACTGTGTCTGTCCATTTCACACGCTCCATTCTTCTCCATATCCACATTTCAAGTTACTATGATGTACCGAACTACATATATTTCCGTGCAGGAATTCTTCATTACCATATGGTGAAGAATGGGTAGAACGGAGAAAAATTCTCTCCGGCACCGAGATTCGAACCCGGATTTTCAGCTCTACGTGCTAACGCTTTGTCCACTAAGCCACACCGGATTCAAATTCCGATATCGGATTGAATCCCTCTCAGTTTTAGTTCTGCCTCTCTGTTCCTCTCGGAGAAAAATTCAGTGACATAGTAGATGAGAGTAGGCCACCAAAGGGGAACAATAAACAATTGAATGCGCTTTCATATTTAAGTATAAAATATAGGGCTGCCATTTGAAATTTCAAAGTGAGGGTGGCTGGGGTGGGGAGTGATATCTAAAATGCAATTAAGCCTGGTTTCAGACTTCCCACTCAATATATAAATTGACGTGTTTTTTGTTTAAATTCAATTCAATTTAAATAATTAGTTATTTAGACTGGGAAGTTTTTAAATGAAAGCCCTGCATACACACACATACATACATACACACATACATACATACATACATACATACATACATACATACATACATACATACATACATACATACATACATACATACATACACACATACACACAAACTTTCGCTTTTATATATTAGATTCATATGACTTAGAAATTTGAGAGTGTAATATAATTATTACTCGACCAAGGTCAGTGAGTCCCGCAGCCCGGAGCGCCACTTGTACTTCTGTGTTCGTAGAGCGTCATGGCGATAGTTCACATTACGCCCGCGTCTCCACTCACCTCGGTCGAGTACTACGAGTAAAATATAAACATAGTTATGCTATGTAGTGTTCAATGTGTTGTTGTTGTTTAGTCAAATGTCCGAAGACAAGTCTGAACCTCACAAGTGATACCAACAAGGCACCACTTATGAAGCAACTAGGCCAGGAGATACTGGGGTAGGGTGGCCAGTTCCTTTCCCCTCCATTGCATACATCACAGACTAGCTATATTACACTAGTCAGACTTCAGATGTATACAATGACACACATCGTCAAGTGAGATGTACTATATCTGTCAGAACCTCAATCAGGGGAATTTCAATGTGTTGTCCTCTTTTAAATTGAACCCATTGTATTAGCAAAGTTAATAAAATGATTACTAGTCTTCGAATCCTCGGCCAAGAACGGAGGATTTTAAAGCGCTTTAGAATCTTTAACATTGCTTTCTTGGGGGGGGGGGTAAATCTGGACGACTCATGTCATAGAATTGCGGCACCAAAAAGAATGCTATTCAAAGAACTCCAGCCAAAATCGGTGGTCCATTTTTCGCCCACGCTGTATTTCTATACAATGCGCAGTAAAAAGAGCATACGTAAAAAAGTGATGGTTTTCAGTAAAGCAAAAGCGAAGTTTGAAATGAGAATCAATAGCATAATGATGGGATGGAAATCTGACGCTGTACATCATTATGGAAGAAGAGAGGAAGATAAACATTTGCCCATTAATATAACATTTAAAAAATAAATTTTTATTCACATGTAGAGCAAAACTCAAAACCATCCGTTTCTGACTTACAACCTTTTACCGTGCACCATATAATCTCTGCAGTAGAATGCGTCGTCGAATATAAGCATCCATGCAGTACTGTTAACTATTTAATAGTTTTCTTTTGGGAAATGGCACTGGATTTTACAATCCACTATTTAATTAAACTCAGGATACATATTCTTATAGTTAAATATGTAGAAATTCATTAAGTGGAAGGCTTTACCTTGTTTTTTTCGTCGTCTACTTTGGCATTGCTTTCACTAACATAGCTAGTCATATATGTTTCGAAATGCCGTTCCATTGCGATCATAATTGCTCGTAGCTGTCCGTCACTTGTATCTTGCTCAGATATAATTGAACTTCGGAGACCAGAAGCCTCATTTGTTATTTCTAAACATTCAGCGTCAAAGTCTGCTTTCATGTCATTCATTCGGTCGATAAAGGAAGCTGCAATATTAGCAATATGTATTAAGTTATAAGATTTAATTTGTTTTCTTGTGAACGTTACAATCAGGCTTAGGATCAGGAACACTTTAGCAACCAAGGTACGTACAACTTGACTATAGAGATCCTTGAACATAGTAGACAGGCATACTGTGAATGTAAACAACGACGTCAATGTGCTGAGTTATATTGTACTGTTAATAGTAGCCTACAATCTAGTGACGGTGGAAAATGAACTAGGATACATACCTCACAAGTTTTCATGTCCCTCGGTGACGTTGAAGACGTTAGCGTTACAATGAACAACCATGTACATACAGTACTACAGTAGAGCGTCTCGTTTAGGCACAGTGAAAACGTAAACAAAGTGCAGGTAACGTGTGGGGGGAGGACGAGCCGTACGATAAACACGAGGAATGCACAAGGTTTTAGTTACAACATTTATGGCGGAGCATTAATTGAAATTACATTTCCCAAAAACACACAAAACAAAAGAAAACAAATTGCATAACGTTACAATGGAAATTTCAAGTTACCTTAAGCGATGGCTATTGGTTGGTTTAGATGTCAATGTCAATAACTCCGTAGCTATTATTTTTCTCAAATCATTCTAACATATCTGATGATACTACTGTTATTGCAAGTTATCTAGAACCTTACATCCCCTAAGTCTGTCTTTCGAACTGCTCGGTACGGCATGTACTCATCAACGTAACGGCACGGCAAGGATGCCCGTCCCTCGGGTAACGTGACTCCTTTCAGAAAACGTTGGTTGTTTCACTTCACGGCTCTCTACTGTAAAAGAACTTGGTTCAATACAGACATCATCATCTCAGGACACTCCGGTTTTGAGAGGAGAACAGCAGATTTTAATTAACCTGTAATGAGTAAGTATTTAAATATAAACGTGTGTACAATCCTCTCTCATCCGAGCTGGGGACCGGCAATGGCGGAGTTACTACAGCTATTTCTATAGCCCTACATTATATTGGCCTACATGACTCACACCTACAGCCGATATGTACATATTTTTATAACAATATTTTACAGGATTATTATTTGAATTTACATTAATTTACAATTATACACAATCCTTATCCCTATCATTGCTGCCATCATCGTCATCGTCTTCATCGCTTGATCCAAAATTAATTATTATTTCGTCAATGGCATCATCCATTCGGAATTATCTTCGTAAACGTAGATACTACTTTCTGAACAAGATAGAATTCTTCGATTGTATCCCGAATGTTGATCGAAGTCGTCCACTTCAACTTTACACAAGTCCTAATTCTGGAATGAAATAGTATGTTTTGCAGAACTATAACAAAATAATAACTTACAACAGTAATTCATTATGTCGCTCACAGTACACACACTATTATACATAACTATTACAACAATAATTTCTAAACATTACATACCTGTTCTTTCCCGGAATAGTGTGAGGTTCATTCGGTAGTAATTCAATATTATTCTTAATTCTCTTCACGGAACTAATACCTTTGCCAGAGTATTTAGCCGCTCTCTTATATTCCTTATGAAGAGGTTCCAGCAAACATATTTTGTTTAATTTTTCCCCCTCACAACATTTATGTTATATTTGCGATAATTTTTCTTTCTCCGCTGTGGATAACAGCGTTACTTTTTCTCCGCGGTGGTGTGATTTCACCATACTTACTACCCTGTGGTTGCTGCTCCATGTTAACAATACTGGTACACAGTGAAGGAAATAGTCCTATATTTCTTGCAAAGAGATTATGATGCGGAGCATGCGCAAACAACTCGGTTGGCTCCACCTACGTTACGCGCTTCCTTCCCTCTGCCCCTCTGTCCCCGCTCAGAAAGTTCAAGATAACTTGCAATAACAGTACTATCCCTTGCTTACCGCAAATGAGCATATACGGTACTTAGGTGTACATTTTTCTGACGTTTTGTATATTCGATTTCCTAACCGTTTCAAATGTAAATCATTTTACCTTTTGGGTATGTTTTGAAAATTATATATTACGCTTTGTCAAACCTGGCAACTTTTTCATAAAGGAAGCTTAATTTATTATTATATATACATATTTTAACAAACAAGCAATTGTAACGTTGAAATAATTCAATATAACAAATCAAATTTTGCTACTTATATGATGCTTTCAAGCAGCATTTTTTACGGTAATGAATTTCATTCTCTGTATGACTAACATAACATCACTGTCTTTTGTACTGTACCTGAATAAATTGAACTTTGAGAAGAGATAATGTTAATTCGGCCACAGAAGACGGTGATAATATGTTAGTCATAGAGAAAATGAAATTCATGACCGTAAGAAATGCTGCTTGAAAGCAGCATCATATAAGTAGCAAAATTTGATTTGTTATATTGAATTATTTCAACGTTACAATTGTATTGCTTGTTTGTTAAAATATGTATATGATAACCTTATGCAATTTGTGCTCTTCCGTTTTGTGTGTTTTTGAAAAATACAATTTCAATTAATGCTCCGCCATTAATGTTGTAACTGAAACCTTGTGCATGCCTCGTTTTTATCGTACGGCTCGTCCTCCCCCACACGTTACCTGCACTTTGTTTACCTTTCCACTGTGCCTAAACGAGACTCTCTACTGTAGTTCGAAAACAACTGTTCACTATAAATTGAAAATGCACCGTGATGGCCTGAGTTTGTTTCGTAGGGAAAGACGGAAGAATACTGTACCTCCGATCACGAACCAGATTGTACACTAACGAACAGGTAAATAAAACCCAACGCGCCACCTCACTCCATCTGTACTCCGTTGCACTCTAACTTCACTTCATTCTTAAATTGTCTCGGATCCTAAGCCTGAGTATAATATACTTATATGTATATTTTCATTCTAAAATGTCCGCTGAGATTTAAATTTCGTAACTTAACTATTACCTGAGTTTTTAGGCTTTCACGGTGACTGTGATTAGATTTAGATTTTTGAGTAATCCACCGTGTCCAGGAACTTAATATTTCCGAAGTTCCGGAACTACATACAGGTTCCATCATCAGAATAAGCGACCTCTCTGGTATCACTCTGAAGGTGGAACCTATATGTAGTTCCGAAATGTTGAAAATGTCAAGTTGCAAGACACGGTGGATTACCCAAAAGTCTAACTCTAATTATTAACTATTATATGTTTGTTTAATGAGGTATAAAAGTATAAATAGCGGGACCAATCTCTGCGCTTGGCGGCCGTTGCACGAACGTTAGAATGTTTGGATGACTGAGTGGAGTGAGGCAAGAAGCTGCAAGCAGGTACAGGTTTTTTTTTTTCAAAAAAAAAAAAAAAAAAAAAAAAAAGGGAACCGAAGTAACCGAAACTTTTGTCTGGTCTTTTGACCGTCTTTACACAATTATATGCTTCACATGGCGTCCGTCATTATCCATTACGTACTGCATGTGGTCAATGATATGTGTAAGCATGCCAGCATACTGATCTGGAGTTATGTTCAATATCACAGATTCAATGTTTTCCTTCAGGTCGTCAAGGGTATATGGTATCGAATTAAAACACTGTTCCTTTAACATGCCCCACAGAAACGTGTCACACATCGTGATGTCCAGGCTACTGGGGGTATAAGAAAAGGCAGATTCCCTGGAGACTACCCTCTTTGAAAAGAGTTCCTGGAGGAACGGTAGAGTACCACGGCCAGTGTGTGGTGTGGCTCCGTCTTGCTGGAAGACTTGCTGCTCAAAATCCAAACCTCTGATCTCACAAAAGTCTGTAAATCGGCACTGAAGGCGATAAGGACCTGCCGGCATACAGCAGCGTTGACAGTGATAGTATCACCATTATCATTTTCAATGAAATACGGGCCTATGACGCCATGACTTGAAATTGCTCACCATACAGTGACTTTTTCAGAATGTAGGGGTCTCTGCAGGTACTCGTCAGGCTTCTCCCACTCAAGAAATCTAACGTTCTGCTTGTTAACATGACCACTCAGGAACACATGGCATTCATCTGACCACCAATTGTCAAGACTGTGTTCATCCTCATAGAGGCAGGCCAGTATATGAGTACAATATTGCAAGTGAGTGCGATAATCTGGGGGCCTTAACTCACGCAACGTCTGGATCCGGTATGAGCGGGCACCAAGTTCCTTAACCACGCGCCACAATTGCAATTCCTTTGATATACGCCGAAAACTCTTCTTCGATGACTGCAGAACTTTCTCCATCACACGACCGACATTCTCATTGCTCCTGGTGGTGCGGGATCTTCCTGAATGTCCCTCATTATGATAGGTCACAGACCCTGTTTATCGGAATATTTTTACCCAAAACAGAATAGTCTTTTTTTGTGGTGCAGATCGCTGGAAATAGTTCTGGAAAGCGGTTGTGATGAATTTCAGGGAAGCCCCATCATTCCGTCCTGTCCCGTAACTCCGGAAATAATATTCCACGTATCATGCACGTATAGGTCGGCATACTGTGGCATGTCGGCTCACTCACTCACTCACTCACTCACTCACTCACTCACTCACTCACTCAACTCAGCTCAACTCTGAAACATAAATAAATAAATAGACCGTAAGTTATCTTATATTAAAAAAAAACTCAGTTTCGGTTACCTTTCTTTTTTTGAAACACCCTCACCCGGGACGAACACACATGCAACAGACCAACGTTTTCAGTCCAAGCAATCCTGTTAGTCCGGCTACGGAGGTGTGATCTAGTTCTGACGTACGCTAAGCTCACAGATTGGTGCTGTATCTTGTACAATAGTATTTTGCATTGATCAAGTATCTCCAACCAGTTACTAAGGAAAGTTGCTATGCAGAGTGGAAGTGAAATTACCTTGCAGATTGAAAGAGATGATTGGGTACATCTAAATGAATAGAAAACCTATATTACGTTTTGTGATTAAATGCATGGTTAATTAGAAAATTAAATTTGAAGTTTCAGCAGTCTGGCAATATAGTCGGTAAAACACACTACTCGTGATACAGATGTAAGAGGTCAACAAACTCGGTGTGTCTCGGAAGGTGAGCTGCTCTCTGCCAAGACGTTGCTTCGTGCAGTGGTTTGAATTTATGGTTTTTAAAAATTAAATTTACACAAAAACCGACACAATATTGAAATACGCCAGAGGAATAAATTATTCTTTATTAGATTCCCTATCGATATGGAAAAAAAAAATCACGATCCTACTCGCAATAGTTACCGAATAAGAGGTTGTTAAACATTTGGGGGGGGGGGAAGAAAAAAAATGTGAACTTTCCACCAATATGATATTATAGTTTTTTGTTACAACATAAACTTTGTATTAACCGTAACTGTACTTTCTATTGAGTAGCGTAAATAAGGTGTAAATTTCCAAATTCTTTTGAAGAGTGTCAACATATCAAATTGGACAAAATGTGAAACAAATAATTATCACCCTTTGCGTTCCTTGTTAGATCGTGCGTTTAAAATTTTTATAACTAATCTGATATATACTTTAAGTACGATCGTTCAGTGGCGGCTCCTGCATATTTTTTAAGAGGAGGAAAGAAGTTGACAGTACAAAATGACACTTTCTTGGAATAAACATGCTATAAATTAGCCTACATGCATACATGTAAGACCAGGTAGTGTTGAGGTTGGCCTTCCCTTTTGCATAGCAATAATCTGTTCTTGTAAACTGAGTTTTCGAAATTGTCCAAAATATGTTTTCACTTCCATTCATTGTTGAATAATTGCACAAATTAACAATTACAGGCAAATTCACAACCTCGCAGCATTTTCGCGCACACTACAGCATCACACGTGTTGGAAGAGACTATCACGCAACATTGTTGTTTTCAGTTATTGCTTGTAAGTTATTAAGTTAAAAATCCTGTAATAGCTAGAATTGTGATGTAGGCCTACATGGAGGGATGTATTAAACATTTAAATGCATATTTATGCTGTAATAATATTATTAAATGAGGTTTTTGTACATTTGTATGTTGACTGACAGTAATGTTCTGTAATATACTAATATCCTTTTGAATTTTCTTCCCTTCAAATTAAAAATGTCTAAGTTTTACTTTAAATATTCATATCCCACGCGTGTTGAAAAGGAATAACAATGGGGGCCGACTCGCTACTCTGCTACATCCACGGACCCTGGCTTGCTGTACGATCGTCGTCTGCTACACTATTTTCCGTCCATGCGCAGAATCAGAGGAGGATCTCCTCCCTATCAGTTCATTTACTTGCTTTAAAACTCTGCTTCTTTCTCTGGCCGCTAGTGCGCTGTTGTCTATGTGTGCTAACTGCAGTAAAGGAGAAAAGGATTCACTTTCCTCCTCACAAACAATCTCGCATTCTTCTTACAATTTTCGTGCAGCACATGACCACGCGTCGTTTAAAACTCGTTCAACCGAGGTTTTCTGATAGCTGTGAACTTAAAAATTATCGAATCTTCCTCGAATTTCAAGGCACATATTTTATTTGGTATTTACTGTCAAACTAAGAAAAATGTGAGGAGGACGTTCCTCCCTTCCCTCCCCCGAGGAACCGCCACTGCGATCGTTGATTAAAACCTGTATCAATAGTTGTCAATACACTTTCCAATTTAGGCCTACTTAAAACTACCACAATTCACGGAACACACTGTAGCGTAGTGGATAAGACACTACGCTACGTCTTGGATTCGATTCTCTATAGGATCATGAGTTTTTCTAATTAATTCAATCTTCCAGTTCCACTATGGCCCGGGTTCATCAAGCTTCTAACAGAAATTAGCACCAGGGAGTTTTCCTTGGAAGAAAATGCGGCAAGCACATAATACTGGCATCCCTACCTCTGTTAATACTGATTGTCTGCGAAGGTGTGAGGCTTATTCTTCCGATACCCTGCACACCTTGTGGCCTGAAATTTGAATCTTTACTTTGTTAGTACCACTGATATTAATCATTGCGTAACAGTTACCTGTAGGTATACAAGATTTACTTACCAATTAAATTATCAATAATTTCTAGATGCTGATTTAGATTTATTGCATATTGTAGATCTGCTTCATCTAAACAATCTTTTAATTGACTTATGGCAAAGTTCTTGTTATCAATCGTGCGCTCGAATACACGCCATACAGTCTGAAATAAAGAATGAATTTCTGTGAAGGCTAGGTATATCTGGGGAACAAACTTTCAAAACCTAACATGTCACTTTCCAGAAAATACTACAAATATCTGTCTCTGTAATAAACGAATTTTTTTCTGTGGTGGAATTTCATAAGTATGTATAGAAAATATATATATATATATATATATATATATATATATATATATATTGCAACTTTTATACAAGAATAATGTGACTTTTATTTCTATATTTAACTACACACCCGTCAACAATGGGTATTCCACTCAACACAGCAACACAGTAGTCGTTATTGCACTTCACCAAATGACAATGACAATTCACGTGTTTTATTGAGAAGAACAACAATGTACTCCTAATTTCAACTAATGTTCACAAAGCACTATGTGCAAAACAAAACTGTCAGTTCTCAGTTCACAGTTCGCTCGCCTTGGCTAGTTATTATAGCTCACTCACTCAAGTTCACTGCACGTCTAACTCAGATCTTCGCCTGGTCGCTGTCACAGTTACAGACTCACTCATGTCGAACCCCGGTCTCGAAGGCTGGTTTCCTTGCTCGCTCGAAGACTCATGTGTAGACTGACTGACTTCCGAAGACTAATTCGAACTCAGGTCCACCTCGCTCGCTGCCCAAGGCTGGCTCTCTCTCTCTCGCTGCTGACTAACTAACTCACAGCTGACTCACTCTCCCTTTTATTTATTAAATCACTCGTTCTCGAATCTTCTGCGTCGCGAAGCCTCTGGGACCCGCAACAATCGGTCTCCAGACGTTTCCTTACTTCCGTCGTCAACTCCGCGCCGGGACCGAAGTTCTTTCCCCTTTGCTCCGCGCCGCGCCTCAGCGCCTGCCGAAACTCGAGTTCCGCTTCCCCGCGCCTCCCTCTCTGACAGACGCGCGCGAAATTCCCCGACGCGGCCAGTGTTTTCCGGCCTGCCGTCACTATATATATATATATATATATATATATATATATATATACAAGATATACATTTACCTAATATTTCACCACAGAAAATATTTTGTTCACTGCAGAGATGTAAGTTTTTGGCATCTGAAGTGACAAGAAGCTGTTGCCGCCTTCAGATGGAACACCAGTCATGACTGCCTTGCAGCACATCTCTGCAAAATTGAAATCCTTAATAATGAAGAATGCTCCTTATGCAACTTACCAGGTTCATCTATAGGAAGAGAACATCTATTCACATGCACTGCACTCTGAACAAGGAAGCACAACAAAATAAAAAGTTCTCTCAACTTTATTGGGAAACAAGAAGCAAAATGGGTTAAATGATCCCAAATTGCGCCCATTAGAGAACAACAACAACATTAATAAATACTGATTCTAATGTTAAAAAAATGTTTAAATGTAAAATACATTTCTGTCAAGAATGTAGGAAAACTTTGATATGTTAGGGGCTTAAATTATTAAGTACATTAATCTTACTTTACTGATTGTAATGGTCGGAAATGTAGAATCGATTTTTGTCAAATACGGTATATAAGAACATATAGCTAAGTGAAGAGCAGAAATCATTAATATTACTGATTGTAATATTTTCAAATATAGTATAAATTTCTGTCAGGATAGTAGAGCACTTATCTAAGTTAAAAACTAAAATTATTAATGATGAAGGATCGGTGCAGCGGAGAAAAATTCTCTCCTGCACCGGATTCGAACCCGGGTTTTCAGCTTTACTTGCTGACATTCTATCCACTAAGTCACACCGGATTCCAGTTCCGATGCCGGATTGAATCTTCTCAGCTTAAGCTCTACCTCTTAGTTTCCCTTTAGTGGCCAGCCCTCATGCACTGTATCATAGATGTGTGACAGTGGCACAATGTCCAACACACTAATGTGCAGAGGTGCACTCAGTACGAGTGACTAAATGGCCGGGATTCGACGGAATGAGCGACGTCTTAAATCACTAATTGATTATATAGGCCTACGCATATGATATTATAGCGATGTACGGTACCGAAGTACATATGATCTTTCCATGCAGGAATTCTGCATTATCGTATGATCAAGGATCGGTGGAGCGGAGAAAATTCTCTCCGGCACCGGGATTAGAACCCGGGTTTTCAGCTCTCCGAGAACTTTGCAGTTGTTTAGACAACGCCCGAAGACAGGTTTGAATCTCAAAAGTGACACTAATAAGGCGGGATGTGTCTCAATTCCATAAGTTCAGATAACCATAATGTCTATTAAAATAACACTAGCAACGGCTATACAATAGAAAAAATACGAAATAATATCAGGAGGCTTAAAGAAAAACATTCGATTATACATTTCGGATAGGTTAAAGCTTACGTAGTCTCAAAAATGAACTGGCTGACAAGTTGGCCAAGGAAGTAGCAGCAGAAGACTGCATTTAAGTAGTCTGCTACAAGAAACCTAAAAACGCTATAATGAATTAAGTTAGAAGGGCTCATAAAATCACCGAACGAGTGAACCAACAGAAATAAAGGGGCTAAATGCAAGACTTTCTTTCCTTCAAGCGCACAATGTAGAAATGAAGTAAAATGTTTAACTCCTGCGTTTATAAAGAGAACTTTTTGTGTGCAAACAGAAAGCGAAAGTTCTTAATTGGATGCATATTATGTAACTTTTTAGATGTAGATTCATGTCTTCTGAATAATATTTCAAGGAAAATATATGAGCTATAAATGGGTATAACATTGGCAGCATAATAAGGTAATTGCACCGTATCTTTCGAAACTTGTAAAACGTAAATGGAAGTATATTTCAACTTCATCTTGTTCTTTCTTTTCATTTGTATTAAATCTAGTAGCTTCAATTAGTTCTCCCTAACGATCAATTTCTATTAAGTTTGTAATTTAGAATTACAGTAGAGAGTTTTAAATAGCTATATTGGAATAGAAATTGACAACTCCTAGCCTAAATTTGTCATTAGATTTTGATAAAGATGTGAACTTCTAGAATCAATCATTTTATTTATATAACATTTCCGTACACTGCTGTATTTGTATATATGTTAAAAGAAAGTGGCACAATTTTTTAAGTGACGCTTATGTGATTTTTAAAACTTCTACAATTTTCATACAAAATTTAAGAATTTTAAACTACATATTCATGGCCACAATACTGTCATTGTACAACATTTGGTGGCATTAGGGCTAATAGTTTCGAAATTATATTTTATATCTATTTTATATTTACGTCACTAAAAAGGCTCCTTGCGACAAAGTTGTCAAAATTATTAGTTTATACTTTCTCAAAAGCTTGAAAATAGTCATGGGAATAAAAATTAATTACCTTTATGAACTCGGTCTAAATATATAGTTACAATAATTTTGTGTAATTTCATGAATTTACCATTATAGCATATTTTAATCTAAGTAAAATATGAATATGTCCCAAAGGAACTTAAATGTTATTTATCAACATTTAATTGAACAGAGAATGAACTGACCGATATGCTTGCAAGGAAAGGAACAACAATATTACGAACAAAAAAGTCAGTTTTCCATTTTCATCAGTAAAACGGGTAATAAAATCACTTTCTCACAACAATACTCTCAAGAATTTCAAAAACATGCTGCAGATAAGAAATACTGTAGAACATCCTTCTCTCCAATCCAGATGCAGTTCAAGGACCAAGAAAAACAGCAGTAGCAGTTTTTAGATTGCTAACAGGCCAGGATTGTTTAGCGAGCCACCTCTACAAAATAGGAATTCTGACTTCACCATCCTGCACTCTATGCAACACTCAAACCGATATGAACAAAGAACATCTGAAAACCTGCAGCACACTGTCTGGAGAGAAAGACCTAACTCAGAAGTATTGTAGAACAAGAGCGCTAATGGCTTCATTGCCAGATGCCAGGCATTAAACAACAACAACAACATTTAATGGACCTCTTTGAGAAGTTTCAGATCAATCTGACAGTAACTCTTGTGCAAGCCGCTTCTTTTATTCAAGAAACTGCTTAAAATTTTTAAGTCGACATTTCTCTCAACTCACTCACACAACGTAGGCCTATGTTTAGCCACATTTGATTGTATGGGATGGTACCTTGCAACGGTGAAGGTTTTGTATAAGAATGGATTTCGTATGTACATCCACAGGAAGCAAGCATTTCATATTTTTTTCAATTCCTTTTTTTCTCTATTACAATACTATATATAAAAGTCGCGTGACACAGTTTGAAGGGCTCTCAACTAGGAAAAGAAACCATAATATGGAACTAGAATGTTCAAATATAATTACCAACATAAAACAAAAAAAAAAAGTGGAGTTTCTTAATTTTTCACCAATATTTCACCATAGTTTCCCTTCATTCCTTAAAACTATCCAAGTTCCTTTCCCTTCTAACCAATTTTTTTATTGTTCTACGTAAGCATTTTTGCCAACTTGCTAGGAATTTGAATTAATCAATTAATGACTATAGTCTATAATTGAATATGGCCTACTTATTGATTTGTCCATCAATTATTAATCGCAGTATTGCTGCTGCTATTGTTTATGATAATGATGATGATGATGATGATGATGATGATGGTGATGATAGGGGCCTATTAATGATAATGATGAAGTTAAATAATTCAATAATTGATTAAATGGCGATCTTACTCGTGTTAGTTATGTAAGCCGCACATGCTTACATAATTAACACGAGTAAGATCGCCATTTAATCAATTATTTATGTTCAAGTGTTAAAAGTAGTGTACGAAAGATTCAACATGGATTAAATAATTCGTTAAGATGGACGAAAATGTACACATTTCCTGCCAAAAATATTTTGATTCGTTCATATATATATATATATATATATATATATATATATATATATATAACTTACAAATGACTTTTAGAGAACCCGGAGGTTCATTGCCGTCCTCACATAAGCCCTCCATCGGTCTCTATCCTATGCAAGATTAATCCAGTCCCTACCATCATATCCCACCTTCCTCAAATTCATTTTAATATTATCCTTCCATCTAAGTCTCGGCCTCCCCAAAGGTCTTTATCCATCAGGTCTCCCAACTAACACTCTGTATGCATTTCTGGATTCGCCCATACGTGCTACATGCTCTGTCCATCTCAGACGTCTAGATTTAATGTGCTAATTATGTTAAGTGAAGTTCTGCGCTGTGCGACTTTCTCCATTCTCCTGTAACTTTATCCCTCTTAGCTCCAAATATTTTTCTAAGCATCTTATTCTCGAACACTCTTAACCTCTGTTCCTCAAAGTGAGCGTCCAAGTTTCACATCCATACAGAATAACTGGTAGTATATGTTTCTTTTTATATAAATTCTAACTTTCAGTTATTTTTAAAGCAGACTAGATGACAAAAGCTTCTCATTCGAATAATGGTAGGTATTTCCCATATTTATTCTGCGTTTAATTTTCCCTCGAGTGTCATTTATATTGTCATTGTTGCTTCAAGATATGTGAATTCTTCCACCTCTTCATAGGATAAATTTTCAATTTTTCTATTTCCATGTCTTACTGTGTTCTGGTTACGAGACACAATAATATATTTTATCTTTCGGAATTTACTTCCAAACCTATCTCTTCCTACTTGCTTCAAGTAAAATTACCGTGTTTTCCCTAATAGTTTGTGGATTTTTTCCTAATATATTCATGTCTCCGCATAGACAAGCAGCTGATGTAACCCGTTCGATTTCAAACCCTCTCTGTTTTCGTGGACTTTCCTAATGGCATATTCTAGAGCAGCGTTTCCCAAAGTGTGCTCCGCGGAGCCCTTGGGGCTCCGCGAATGATTCTCAGGGGCTCCGTCCGCGACAGTTATGAAGATCACAAAAATTTCTGCTTCCATCTAGTCTCTAGCGGTAAAAACAGAAACTACTTCCATTAAGCGAAAAATACTTTCTTAGAAAGTAGTTTCCGCTCTTCTTGCTACATAGAAGCAGCAATAATAGATTTGCTCGTCACTGGAACTATCTCGATCTTTTTTGCTTGCCAAGTACTCGATAATTCTCGAAATTTCTTTTATGTTTTATATACCTGGCAGGCAGCGTTTATTATTCGTGGTACGTGGAACCTACAATCTATTGACTATTACGTTGCCTCAAAAAAAAAATATATACCTGCATATTAATTTGATTGCGCAAGTGTTAGCTAAACTTTCGTTGAAATGGCACTGTGGCTTAAGACGGGCTCCCCAAGACCTAAGAGTCATCAACTATCAATCAATGCTCAATCAAAGGGAGATAATAACAACTGTAACCTTACTTTCAAAGAAGATAGTGCGAATTCCTCGGAATTGAGTTCAGAATATGCTGAACAAATCCTGCCTCAGAGTCTACGATGCCTAGTGTACAGGTATTGAAAGGAAGTATAATATTGTGATTCAAATTTGAACATGGATTTCACTGAGTTTGTTGGTTGACGTCCACAATGTGTGATATATAAGCTTAACAAAGTTTTGCCCAATAGTTCTATGTTCCCTGCGAAGCTTAGACGGCATTTCGAAACTCATCCTGAATTCAGAAATAAAACTGCAGACTACTTCAAAAGAAAGTGACGAACTCCATGCATTTCAGACAACATTTTTATCTCATGTAAAGACAAATAACGAGAAAGTACTGGAAGCGTCGTATTTGGTTCGTCATGATCTGGCTCTTGCTGGTAAACCTCACACCCTTGCTGAAACTGTTATGAAACCACTATTAGTGAAGGTAGTGAAGTGCATGGTGGACGAAAAACTGCAAACTTAACCTTATCAAATAACACTGCGCATAATCGATCCAGAATTTATCAAGAGATGTAAAAAATATAATTTCCCGTATTAGTCAAACGAAATTTTCGCTACAGCTTGAATCCATGGACTTTGTCGGATTAGCTGTGTTAATGACGTTTGTGCGGTATGAATTTTCAAGTTCGTTCATGAAGATATTTTGTTCTGCAAGCCATTGCCATCCTCTACAAGTGGTACTGAATTTGTTTTCTTCATTGAAAACTCGATACCGTGGAACAATTGCATTGACGTGTGCACATATGGCGCAAAGGCCATGGTAAGTCCTGTTGCTGGCACTGTTACAAGGATAAAGAAAGTTAAAAAAAAACTGCACAAGTAGTCATTATGTACTACACCAACACGCCCTCGCAACGAAAAAATGCCAGCGATAATAAAGCAGGTACTAGACAATGCCGTCAAAATTATCAACTTTGTTAAGGCACGACCTTTGAAGTGTAGGCTACTCAAAATCCTGTGTGAAAATATGGGAAGTATACACAAGTCATTGTTATTAGTATTACACACTAAAGTGCGATGATTGTCGCGCAGTAAAGTGTTGCCCCGTTTACATGAACTTCGAACGGAAGTTTCTTCACTTTTGAATGATCAAAACAGTTTCCTAGCAGATTATTTGAATGATCAGAAATGGTTGTGCAAATTATGTTACTTGGCAGACATTTTTTCAAAAGTGAACGAATTTAGCTCATCCATACAAGGTAAACGGAAGACTATAATCGTTTCCTGTAAGAAAAATCCTAATGTAAACAATAGCACGTGACTGAAGTGGGGCTTCATTGGCCGCTGTTTGACGCCATAGATTCTCAGTACGTGTTCCCGCCTCCTGTTGTACATTCTGTTTCATGTTAAACGTTTCCCGTTACTCGTCATGTAGGCCTAACCTCACTACTATGCATTCGTTTGCTTAGGAAACATTTACTTTATAATTTGTTATTTTAAACTTAAGGTCAATCGCTGCCGGACAAAGGAGTTATTCCTTCCAAATCAGAGCCGTCAGAACTATCGTCGGCAAGATTAATGACGGGACGGTCCACAAAGCGTCAGTTATCCCTTCCAGCTGGAAAATGCGGTCTGACTGACTTGCTCTGAATAGAAACGTTGGATTCAACTCACTTATTATATAGGAAGACAATTTGTTTTTCTCCGCTTTTGAGAGGGTTTCCACTCTTATGTTTAATCACCACACACACCGAGGATGCAGACGCCATACTTCAGTACCACGTACACGTGAACAACTAGGAGCTCAAGTGACGCCAGCTTGTTACAAGAACAGACTACCTCGGTATTACTGTTGGTATTCATCCGCGTTCATAATACCAAACAAAATATAAATGTACCGGTAGCTTTTCTTTTACATATCGTTTCACATTAGAGTGAAGTTACATGTTTCATCATATTTAGCAACTATAATTCAATTTTTTTAATTTCAAATAATACAAGATTATGGTTTCCAAACACAAACTATATTTTCCTGCGTCATATGAGTGTTTCGACTGGGAGCCAATTACGGGTATGACAGCAATGTGCTTATATTTACATTAGGATTTTTCTTACAACGAAAACAGTAGGCTATATATTCGATGCTAATGACAAAATTCCCGTGCTGAAGAAAAAGATAGGATTCTACATGGAAAGCGTCGAGAAGAAGGACTAGACATGTTTCTCATTGACATCAAACTTTATAGAAGAAAATAACATAAAAATGAATGATTCATTCATAGCAATAATGAAAGAACACCTTGACAATTTGCTTCAAAATATGAAGTCATACTTTCAAGGGTCACCGGCGTGGTTCAGTCGGTTAAGGCGCTTGCCTGCCGCTCTCAAGTTGCGCTCGGGCGCGGTTTCGATCCCCGCTTGGACTGATTACCTGGTTGGTTTTTTTCCGAGGTTTTTCCAAACCGCAAGGTGAATGCCAGGTAATCTATGGCGAATCATCGGCCTCATATCGCCAAATACCATCTCGCTATCACCAATCTCATTGACCATAAATAACCTCGTAGTTGATACAGCTTCGTTAAATAACCGACTAAAAAACTTTCAAAGGGACACTCATGAATCGATTCTAAAGAAATGTGAGTGGATTGCAGATCCATTTCCAGTTAAGTCAAAACCAGCAGTCCTCACTGCGGCAGAATATAAGGTTTCGGAAAGCCACTGTCAGGCAAACCACTTCTCGAATTTTGGGCTACGTTAGGGAAGCATCTTTTGATGTTAAGTTCAGAAGCAAAATTTCTCTTACCACCTTTTGGTATTATGTTTGGTACTACGTACCTTTGTGAAACGACCTTTTCGAGGTACACGCTTACAAAAACAAAATATCGAGCTTGTTTGGACGCAGAAGACGATATATTATGTCTTCAACTGACTTCTATGACACCGGACATTGACAAACTCTGCCGCAAGAAGTAGGCATATTCTTCACATTAACTTCGGGTGTATATGTAAAATTGTAACATGTTTTTAAATATCTTAACTACTTGTTATATAATTTTGTAGATTTAAATAATATTATCTTCAGTACTGTTTTACTATTGTTTCCTTTATTAATGTAGCCTTATATAACTTATTATTCATACTTCCGTATATGTATCGTGTGTAATATGCTTAATCTGGTTTCGTCTAAGAGCCTGGAGGGGGAGGGTACTTAAAATCGTCAACGAAGAGGGGGCGAGAATATGTCCTCTTTGCGGTAGAGGCGAGACATCACACCATATTTTATCGGAGTGTGAAGCCACAGACTCTCTGAGGAAACGATTCCTGCCAGAGTCCTTCATTACATCTAGCAGGGGGCACTTGGCTACATACGATATATTAAATAACACCAAATTCTGTGACTGTGTGGAAAAATTTATGGCAAATGTTCGACAGTTGAGGGTGGAACTGGCCGAGGGGGAGGGAGCCGAGGAAATAAGGGGAAGAGTTACTTATTAGTGTTGTAATGAGTAGTATTAACACTGAGCGAATGAGGTAATTAGGGGATAATGTTCTTTTTGTATTTATTGTGTCTTTTTTTCAATTTGTATTTTATTGCGTATTTTTATGTATTACCTTTATATTTATTATTTGGGTTATTTGGTGCAGTTTCAATAAGGAATTGAATTGTTTATGTATGTATGTATGTATGTATGTATGTATGTATGTATGTATGTATGTATGTATGTATGTATGTATGTATATGTGTGTGTGTGTGCGTGTTTCACTGTGTTTTTCCTTCATATCTTACATTTATTTTATTTTTATTATTTTTTTTTAATTTGGTATGAAGTTTGATTAGTTATAATTGTGATAATTAATGATAATGGTAGTAACAATAATAACTGTTGTTTTACTATTTTATTATTAGTAGTATTATTTTTGTTTTGAAGTTTCAAACTATCCATAGTTATAGCACATACGGCCGCGATGGATCTTGTGTACACGAGTTTGTAATATGCCTCATAGAACATAGACAGATAAAAAATAATAACTTAATATGTCTTGGGGCTCCAGGAGAAAATTTTGCTTCAAAAAGGGCTCAGTGGCTGAAAAAGTTTGGGAACCGCTGTTCTAGAGCAAAGTTAGAAACATATTACTAAATTTTAATTTAAATCAATGGACACTGAAAAAAATTCTCTCTATTCATTAAAAGAAATAGTGTTTGCTGAATTTCTTGCAGATTGGATTCCGTATTTAATAAACTGGTCCATTATTCTTTGAATGTATGTATTTTATATTATCATATAAAGTTTGGTCCATATCAGTCTATATATAGGTATAATTTAAGATAGAAATATAGAGGTGCTTATCGGGCAGAACATGAAGCATACCTACATATTTCAACCTAAGGATGCTTCTTGTGAAACGTGGAATAATGGATTGCGTATCGAATGTGCTGCCTGGCTAAGCAGGCTCCACCATCCGCCACGCTGTTCATTTCTCTCCAATCTAATCCGTATACCATACCTCTGGCGGAGATCTACCGTTCCTCTTTGCTCTATACATTTATGAATCATATTCTCAGACAAACAACGAATTGGGGACTTAGAAGCCTCTTCATACAGAACTATATTGTCGTCTAGAACTCACCATCATCATCTGCCAATACTTGGACAAACTGCGAAGAACATCTGTTGTAGCGGACGGCTACTCTGACACCACACAAACACAGATGCCTTACTTTACGAAACGAAGGTGATAATTAAAGGCAATTGTGGGTAGTGTTGATGAAATAACGAGGAAAAACGAGAGATCCTTGCGAAATATTCTCACAACATGGGCTTTTTCCTCTACAAATACAAGTCCGCCTTAGCAGATATTTGAACTCAAATCGGCGCGGCAATCGTCGTGAGCCAACGTTCTGCTGACATACCAAGGCGGCTTATAATTTATTTAAAATACACATATACACTCATAAATTGTCATCTATATGATTTGTTTCTTCTTTCACTCATGAAATTAATATAGGCTAACACCTTACCAAGGCATCTTCTTGCATCTGAGGCATTTTCATCTCTCTTAACATATCCATAAATTTCCACTTAAGGGTCTTCCAGTTATAATCTGAAATCCGCAGTTCTCGCTGCAAATGATCCTACGAAGATGAAGAAGTAATATTTAGTAAATATTATAATATATTATGTTAATGTGTGCTACAACAGAAGAAAATGTCGGAATGCATGATGTAAAGAGAAGGAGAAAAAGAAGATGAATGTGACGATTTTGTTATTGCTACATAGAAATAAGACTGTTTTCATTTATTGGTAATGCAAACACCAGGAGCAAACGAATTTAAGTTTGAAGAGGTGTTTACTTAGACGCCCTAAGTTGACAGCCCCACCATCATCACATTCGCTATACACCAGTATCAGTCCGGCATTTATGAGTTTGATTGTTTTTATATGGCTGGGTTACCAGCCCAACACAAAATCCCCACACTGGAAGACCAGGTTTGATTTTGGAGTACCTTCCCCTTGGTGGGTTGGCGACTACAGCTTTAGAGGCCCACGTCCCCAGAGCACTCCGGTTTTTTGGCGCCGGAAACACGTCAGCCACACTCTCACCTTCAGGTAGCCAGGTGATAGTTTAGTGAACAGATGCTACATGTCGTAAGCTATTGCAGCATTTTTTAGGTTGTAGGAGCTCATCCCTACACTCATCCCAGGAATATCCACTCTTTAATAATAATAATAATAATAATAATAATAATAATAATAATAATAATAATAATAATAATAATAATAATGTCAGATTCCAAAGCAGCTATTCTATCAATAGTCTCTAGACACATACCTTCATCTCAAACAGCAAAGAAGGGCAGCACTGCTACTTACAGACCTGATACTAAATCTACGTATTACTCTATGAAAAGATTTATTAAATCTACATACTTAGGCTTCAACAAACAAAATATAATAACACAATCTCAAGGGAAAAATGGAACTCTTTGCATCATAATCCACAGTTAATTCCCGATTTACCATGCAAATCGTCTATAGCTGCATTTAGATTGGCAACAGGCCATGCCTGTTTGGCCAAGCACCTGCATAGAATTGGAATATATCAATCCCCTAACTGCCCATTGTGCAATTCAAATCAAGAAATGGATTCGGAACACCTCAAAATCTTTGCTTCAGTGGCTGACCATGACAATATCTTTGAAAAATATTGGAGTGCAAGAGGTCAAATGACTTTATTGTCAAACTCCTGGCATTAGAAAACAACAACATAATGATAATAATAATAATAATAATAATAATAATAATAATAATAATAATAAAACACAATAAGGTATCGATTTTTTTTTAATGAAGGTGTCTAGTGCGGAAAAGTTGCGACTTGTGGCAGAAAGACTGCAGGAGAAAGAAAATTAAATTTAATCAATATCTTGTGTCTCCGCATCAATACTGAAGATTTGAATTTATAACGCATAGGCCTATTTGTAAAAATTATTATAACGACAGTCTGCACAGCGAATAGGGATTATAAAGAATGGACAATGAGCGAATTTTCCTGTGTTATGTTTCTCTGTGCGCCAGCATTTAGTTCTACTTTCAAGCGCTAGAGGTTAGTGTAATCGAGCATAGGCTAAGATAATAATTGAGAATAGAGTTGAGACACAGGATTCAAACATCGCCTACCTTATTGCATAATCCAGTAACGCTTTGCTTCAAATAAATTCAAGTTAACAGCTTTTCCTCATTTCTCAGTGACGAACTAGTTGTAATAATAATTTTTTATATTTCAGATATAATAAATTATATTATAAAATAATATAATACATTATAAAATTATGTATCAAATTCGTTTAATATTTGTATATAATATAATATAGGTATATGGTTTTACTTCTCATAAGAGTTTTGTTTTTCCATTTTCAGTGCTATTAAATCATTACATATTTTAATTGTTGTTGGGGGTCAACGTTTCAACTCTCATTATAAAGGAACTTAGAGTCTACACATTACAGTTAATGACGGATTTATTATTTTATGGATCCAATTTGTTTTATTTAAGTACATAATGTACCTAGATGTATTAATTATATATGTGTTATATTTCCATTGTGTCGACTGCTAGATGGTGTGATGTCAGCGCCAACTCTAGGGAGAAAGCAGAATCTCACGCTCTAGCTGGCTTGAAGGTCATTGAAATCAGTCCGGCTACATCAAAGGTACCGACGCGAAGTGTCCATTCTTTATAATCCCTATTCGCTGGTCTGCATACCTATACAGCTAACCCCCCCCCCCCGTCAATCAGATGTTTTAAAAGTTATCAAAAGTGGTACAAGAAGAGAAGTATCTGGCACCACTATCTTCTTTTGGTGTGAGAGAAGAGAAGGATGATGGCAGTCAGGGTAGCGTCTGCCCTGGAGTCGTGTTTGGTAAGCTACGCTGGCCAGGTTTGTACCGCTGTTGTTCTTGTGAAACAGTGTACCATATCAGTGGTTTAGTGGTACATGAAATAGTTCTTATGCATCGTGTTGTTATTGATTGGAAAGAATAATTCCGTACTTGCCATACCTACTGCTGAGAGTCCTTTGCTCGGTACACCAGGACCGATAAGAGAGTCGCAACTTCCAACTTCTAAGGACGTGATAACATATTTTTTTTTTTTAATCAGGGAGTTAAAGACAAACGAACTAGGTTGAAAACACCTTTCAGTAAAAGACATCGCTCATGCTACTGCCGACAAAGTTATCGAGGTTTGGAAAACAGCAAGCGAAGAGTAATGGATATTATAAAATTGTATCATAGTAAATATCATAATATTCTGAAATCGCAAAAATGAAGTGGGCTAACATCAAGGGCGCATGAGTAGGCTTTCATTAATAAAGGTCGAAAATTGTTTGATATATTCACTTGTAAGTACCCGGACACCGACAGCCTCTGTGAATGTAAGTTAAGTAGGAAAGTTCCATCGACAGAACTATCCTTTCTAATAGACCAGAGAAATAAACGAAATATGATTATTGGTAATATCGACATTGTAACGACCAAGACACTATTTAAGAGTGAATATTAATTTGTCTTCTCCATGCAAATGAACTTCCACTCCGCCATCTAATGAAACATTTCGCTGGTATCACTACAGGACCAGGAACACGTTTTGGACCTATCGGAGAAGAGTTACTTCATTGTGAGACAAAATCGGTGGAGAATTTCAAAGCCATAGAAGTATCCTATATCAACAAAATTAACGTGGAACGGATCTCCGATCTTAGTACTGACCAGGAGTATCTTCTGGGGATCTGCCAAGCCGTTCATTCTGACCTTTGTCCGATAGAGCTTGAAAGGAAGAAACCAGCCTGTTGTTCAATCTCGAAAGCTTACAACTGCTTGTAGAATTCTCCGCTTGTATGTGAGCCGTAGGAATCCTTCACATAATTTAGTGTACATAGCTGAGAAATGCCATGCTTCGAAACGAAGTCTGTCAACATTTGACACCGGAGTGTACTACTAAGGATGGGTGGGGGGATAGAGCTCGAAGAACAGCCACCTCCTCGTAGTGAGCCCTGTGTTATTTCTGAGTGTAAATTTAAAGAAATAGGCGAAAAGCTGTACACAAAAAAAATTGAAAACAGACATAGAGCATTAGGCTCGCGAAAATTTAAAGCTGATGTGGGGATACAGGATATTGTCGAATTACTATTGTAAATTTTGATACTGAACAACAATGTAATTTTATTATCTCAACAATAATTATCATTCTCTACAATTTAATTTCACTCCCGTCAACAATGGGATTTGCTCTCCGCACAGCAACACAGCGTTCGTTATTGCACTCCACAAACGACAATGACAATTTACTTGGACTATTATGAACAACAATGAACTGTTAATCTTAACTAATATTCACAAAGCACTATTTACAACACAGAACTGTCAGTTCTCAGTTCACAGCTCGTTTGTCTTGGCTAGTTCTTCTAGCTCAATCACTCGCGTTCACAGAATCTCGAACCTCAGACCTTCAGAGACGATCCGCTGCACTTCGAACTCAGGTCCTCCAACTGCGGTCCACTGCACTCGAACTCCGGGCTTCAGTCTCCACAGTTACGGACACAACTCAAGTCGCGCTCTGGTCTCGAAGCTGGCTTCACTGCTACACAAGTCTGTCTGGCTTGCTCTCCACTGACTTTAACAACACTGCCTTACTGACTGACTGACGTTCACTTGCGTCTTCTCTTTTATAACCAAACTATAGTTTCTGGAGAGTTCGCGAAAGATTCCACTCTCGAATAAGCTGGATATTTCCACTTCTCTGCCGCGGTGGCTCTTTCCCCACTCCACTCTACTCCCTAAGCCACAGCACATGCCACAGGAAGCAGATGCGCGCGCAACCTCCGCGCCGGCCGACCTTGCACTTCCTTCTGCTGGTCGTGAGTTCGAATCTCACGTCGCTGTCACACTATTTTCTTTTTTTTCTACGCTCTTTCTGCCACAAGTTGCGACTTTTCCGCACCAGCCACCTTCATGTTTCAATTTTTTTTTCCATACACCCTAATACACAATATTTATGTAAATTGTAAACAATTTTAATAATGACCCTCCCTTTGATATAATACTGCGTACGCCACTATTACTGAAGGATAATAATAAAAGAAAAGCGCACAAATGTGCATTAGTTTTTGCTATAGTGTAGCAGAGATTTTGTCCTCTTAGTGCATTTGCTAAAGTGGTGAAGTTTACATTCTTTGAGCGTGTTCCGAATCTCACCGGTGAGCAATCCGATGGCATCACCGTGTTCCGAATTCCACCGATGACGTCATTGATGCTCCACCGGTGTCGCACCGGTGCCATCAGCTTGCAGAGGTGGTGGCAGTCTCCATCAGCCGCCATCAGTGAATTTGATTGGTTCTTGTATAGGGCGGGAATTAGCAGACGAATAACATCGTGCACTGTTGTGTCATGGTGGTGTGTTCTGCTTTAGTTCTGCTGTATTGTTTGTAATGAGCACAACGTAAAAACAATATGTTAATGGCTTATGAGCGAACATGTCAACGGACCAGTTATTACTACCGGTTCAAGAAATAAGTTGTTTATGATCTCTTTTCTTTGAACGAGATGGCAGTACGGAAATTTCGAAAAATTTTGCTTGCGTAGCACAGATAACAACTTACACAGTCGCCATGACAGCCATCGATCCTTCCAGCAGTTTTGTTCCTATTCCTCTGCAGCGTGACGTCATTGATGTCCACCGGTCCGGTGAGATTAGGAATACGCTGTTTGTTGCACAAAAAAAAAACACACACACTCTACAGTTCTACACACACTCTCTCTCTCTCTCTACCCCTTCCTCCCTCCCTCTCACTCCTTCGTCCTCTCTCTCCTCTCCATCTCCCGCTTCCTCCCCCTCCCTTCCTCTTTCCTCCCCTCTCTCTCTCTCTCGATGGTTCATGGGAACTTGATCGAGTATACTGTTCTCCAACCAGGAGATAAACCGTGAAAGGAATGTGCTTACTAGTGCGTCATCTATTGGAGGGAAGTAGATAGATAATATTAGAGTTATAACGTCAGTTTAAAAATCATGCGCTCTCCTCCATTTGTTATTTCCTGTATGGAGGGATTAAAAGACCAAGAGATTAACAGTGATCTAATTTTGTAACTAGGGTAGTATAAAAATGTGTTATGGTTTGTGCTTTGAGAGATAGCCAATAGAGATATGAGTACCCACGTGTGTGACCTTATGACATCAACATTCATTCACAGCATCACCCCGCTTCCCTTCATTCCCTGGAGACTGTCTCGTGGTTGGAGTACAGTACACAGCTTGTGATAGAAGCCATGTATTGCCAGTGCGCTCCTCATGACTTTATTCGGCCCAGTCCAGTTTCGATTCGTCATTGCGTCAGTTGAATTTATACATATTCGCATTATTCGTTGTTGTTGTTGTTGTTGTTGTTGCTGCTGCTGCTGCTGTTGCTGTTGTTGTATTCAACAATGGATAATGCGAGAATGTATAAATGCTCTTTCAATGTATGTTCTGTAGTTTGCTAACACTCACATTAAGAGTTATCTATCCAAAGCTAGAACATGTTATAAGTAATAAGTAATGAATGATATTCATATTAACAACACTGTAATAAAGAAAACAGTATGAGATTAATTGATTTCAAAATAAGTCTTATTGTTGTATCCCTTACAAGCACACATTCCTACGCACCCCTTAATTAATGTCGGCCGAACCAACTGCCTTATTATTATTGAACAATTAAAAGAAAGTTCTAATAGTTCTATTGACAGACGTTCCTTCCTAACTCCCTAACTCAGTATGTCTTTTTTGCCAGGCATGAAACATTATTATTATTATTATTATTATTATTATTATTATTATTATTATTATTATTATTATTATTATTATTATTATTATTTTGTTCAAGTTGTGGAATGTTTTCTCGTTTTTAGGGTTTGGAAAATTTCTTTAACGTCTTGTAATAAAATTGTAAATTTATAGTAATGATAACTTCGTTACGAAGTCTATCAAACGGTATGAAAAAGCAATAATAATACTCAAGATAGTCCAGATTACTCAAGTGAATTGTCGTTTCTGTAACAGGAAATTTCTAAAACATTGTTTTCATGCTATCTCCTCTCCTTCTGTCGCTGCCGCATGAATTTTTTTTTTAAGAGCATGGTAGTAACAATAGTTTAGAAATTGGTTGTCTGATAACCTTAAAATAACAGTTTTGATAGATGGAAATTTTGTTCGGATTATAAATTATTGTAAGAGTTTTAAGTTACTGTATTGATTTTTTATTCTGGCCGATACATAATTAATATATATTGCATCTTAATAATCCAATTGACATTATCTTGATCAATTACTATTTGGACTTGGATAAAAGTGTTAATAAGAAACATAGTACACTCCCTTCCGAAGCAAATAATTCCGTGGCTCCAAGGCAAAATGTGATGTCATTTTTGCAGTTTCTCAGGATCGAGAATTCAAAGTTTGAATGACTCTATGAAATCATAGTAAATATTTTCGTAACAACGGGTTGAAAATAAAAATAATAGAGATAATAATATGCATGTCATCTTTTGCTACAATAAAGATGCCATCAGGATACATAACATATCGCAAAATCTCATTTTCGTCAAAAATTGACACATCACCTTTTGCCTTGATTTCTTGGAACCACAGAATTCATGCCATCAACTGAATGGACCGAGACGAGTTTAAGGATCTGGTGCAGGTGGAACTTGTCAGTTCTTTTCTCTTTACAAGAAAGTAAGTGAACACACCGCACATTTTGATGGTGAAATTGAAGAAATTTGTACATATATACAAACCATTTCTGTAGTTGCAACACTGCAAGAAAATTGTTATAGATATTATCTGATTCTAAGGCTGAAATTCAAGCAATAGTATCTGTCACATTTTCAAAATATGGGAAAAAATTAAAGAATTTAAAGCAATATAAATCAAATTCAAAATTTATGTAAAGACGTACCTTTGAAATTAATTCTAGCACACTGCGGCATAAATGGAAACGGGAGAGCGAATACGTTAGAGAAAATAAGATAAAATATTGTTATAAAATAAACCATAAGTTTTTATAGGAGTCTATAAAACGAATCATAAAATATAAAATCGCCTGTAATCACAATTTAAAATTAATCAGTGGAAATGATCATTCTAATTGGAGGAAAATTTTCAAGACCTTGGATTGATACCTGAAGCACCTCGTAGATCAGCTGTAGCCATGTTTAATTTGATCACTGGAGATGATTGGATAATCAAACGTCTCTACAGGATTGGAATAACCATCATAGCAAACTGTCTCTTATTTCAGGAAATAGACATGGCTATGTATCACATAGAAATTTATAACGTTCTTAAGAGACATCATGATCTAATATCAAAATATTGGTAAGCAAGAAGGATCATCAAAATTCGGAATCAGAGTATTAAAATGAATTACCCTACGGAGCTGTTTCTTTCTCTCCTCCTCTTCTAGTTTCTTTGCTGCCCTTTTTTCAGCTTTTGTGAGCTTCTTAGACGGTGGTTTAGGTGGAAGGGGCTTATCTTGAACAAGGTCAGTGTTCGCAATCATGTCATTCTGAAATGAGAACCCAATGGAAATAAATAATGGAATTATAAAACACTAATGAAATTGAGACGTACATCGCACATTATTCAAGTTGTAGTCATGTTTTGTGAAATTATTATTGGCGCACCGTGAGCCGGACGGCTAGACAGTCGGTTTTCCATCCTGGTAACCTGAGTGCAATTTGTGGAAGACTCCTGTTTGCCATACCGACATTCTACCATTGTGCCATTAATCATCATCATCATCATCATCATCATCATCATCATCCGGTGTTATGTAGTTCGCCTTCAATACTGCACTGCGGACAACGCGGTAATAAAGAACCACAGCTTGGATGTGTCGCTCGTCAATAGGAACACTTGGGTGAATGATGCAAAGTCAAATACTCGTCAATGGAAAAAAAAGTAATTATTTAACACAAGACAGCTTAGAACTAGTTTTCTGACAACGGTTTTTTAAAAGCGAAATATTGCCCCATGATTAAAAAATTATCTTATTGGTAAAGTAAATACAAAATCTTTGTCAGTATGATTTGTTATCATCCGAAACTGTGCACCGTTTTTATAGTATGAGCACATAGCAATATTCCTTGACCATACTGATATGCTGATACAAGACAAGGAAACATTCTTAATTTATTTAGAAATAGCTACTTATTCATTTCCCTGTCTGGAATCAACCCTCCACTAGGCTGAATTTCAGCAAGAATCGTTACTGTTTGAACCATAGTACAATTATTTATTTGAGAGACTAATCAGGCAAGGCAAGCTACTTTAAATTAAATTCACCAATTTTGTTCAAATGCCATACTGTATTTATGTTATTTTTATATTGCAATTATAATATAACATAATATATTGCGGAAATATAATAAATTATCCCTTTATGTAGAGAATTTAAGTGAAATTACTGTTTTTATCACATCATTTTTAAACCATGAATATTTTATTTAGTAACAGTATTTTAAATTGACGTCTTGTAGCATTGAAGTGCTAGCATTCTTGGATCTTCGGTACTTCATAATAATGTTTTGAGTGTAGGTGCAAGCCTGACATCGTCTCGACTTCACATTTCGAAACTTTCATCATGTTACAAAAATTACTAAACAGATCATAGGAACTTATTTTACATTACACTCACTTCGTTACATTATATTTGATGAAGAAGAGGGAAAGGCCAACAACTCATGGATTACGACGGAAGTTCAAGATATAGGCTACAGTATAAGATTTTTACCAAGTTTATTCATATACTGTCTAAAATCTGCATGATTCTCAACCTTTTAGCCCTATTTTCTTCACTTTTTTGTTTTTTTGCGGAGGAGGGACCCGAAGGCTTTCATTGTAGTCTGAGGCTTATTGTGCTTATCACTCCTATTCTGTGAATGATGTGAATGATAGGGTAGCCGAACGGCCGCGCTCTTGTACAAATACAACATACCGCACCTTGAACGTAACCCGCATGTGGTATGGATGATGATGATGATGACGATGATGATGATATGTGAATTAATCAGCATACTAGACCATAAGGAATGCATTGTGTTTAAGTTCCTTTTTAATATATTACTCATTAAAATAATGGAAACTTTATTAGTACGAGTAACATTTACAAAACAGGTGATCTCTCAGATTATTCTACAGCTAACGCGAATATTAATCCGCAACCATTTGCGGAAGTTGTGAGTGAATACGATAATGGGAAGACAGCGTTACAGTGCAAATAATGGAATATGGTTATATAATTATGTATGTATTCACATAATGAGAACATAACTTTATCTTGTTGCAGAAACTATTGAGTTTTAATTTTCTTCAATAAAGTAACAATTTCAAAATTTAAAACCATATGATTTACTCTTTTAAAGGAATGCTGTTTAAATAATATATGAATTTATGCCATTTTGAGAGATTGATTGGGAAAAGTGGCTTGCAACACCTCAGCAGAATTTTCACCTTTCTTGGACTGTCGGCAAATACATGGCAAAAATTAAAAAAGTACAGTCAATAAAGATTATGAAATTAGCAGGAAGATCTGATCCTCTAATAAGCACATTATGTACAGAAATGCACTTGAACTACAATTCTGCTTTTAAAGGTTTTTCTATCGGCTCGAATTATAAGAAAAAAATACAAAATTATGTTTTGCACTAAAACATAAGCGAAGTTAATGATTCTGACTCGTGATATTGAATACTTACAGTTTTCCGTTAACCAATAATGATGTTTTAAATTGTACCTGTATATTTCAATTTATATAATCTTTAACTATTAACATGGTACAGAAATGTACAATGATTAAAATAATATTCATTTACATTGTTTAGTCTAAAAATACTGACATGACAACGAAAATATCTGAAAAAAATAGAGATCTCTATATTTAATACCATCCGTGACGTGTTACACAATTCGGATCGAAATTTACTTACCCACGACTCAAAATTTCCCTGCGAATAATGTATATAATTATCTTCACATAAAGTTATGTTTAAAATGTAGTACTAACAGACGGTAATGAATTCTTAATAATTGTATAGATATTAAAATTTGATTATCTTACTTAACAATGCCCGTCTGTATTATTGAACATTAGAGTATATAACTAAACTAGAAAATTTTTTGTTCTTCTTTAAATGTAGTATTATGTTGTCTTGCCAGAAACCATTATGTGCTATTGAATGAGAAAACTGTATCAATTGTTACATAAAATATCAATAAAACCAAGGCCTTGCTCTTTAGTTTGAGAAGATAGGGCTTATGTTACTGTTACGTCATCTCCATCGCCGTCCTCGAAGAAATGAGTGGCTATAACGGACCATAAAGTCGAGTCTTATCAGCGCGTGAAATTACCCAATGTAACTCGTGTGAATTTTTGCTGATTAAAAATGAATCATCAGAAGAATCCATTTGTATGTGGTTTATAATTTTCTTAATGGTGGTAACAAAAACGAATGGAGTATTAATTATTACTTCAGCGTGCAGCCATTAGGTCCGAAGATCCCAGGTTTATACCCAACTAAATTCAATTAAATGTAAGAAATAAAATAAATTCTAAGCATATATTTACATCATATTTTTTATGAACCACGTTCCTGAATCAGATAGCTTCCGGAAAAAAAAAAAAAAACTTACCTGACAGCTGTTTCTTGTTTCATCAGGTTCTCTACTTACGACCAGATGTCTCTGTGTGTCGCTGTCTCGAATGTGAAGATGTCTAAAATCAGGTTGTATCTCAATTAAAAGGAAATAGCAGCTCCACAAGACCTTAATTTTACTAGTTTTAACTTATGCTAGTCCTACTTCGGCGTACACAAGAAATTCAATTCTTCAGCCACTGCAGATTGCACAAAATAAAATATTGAGACTGGTACATGGAAGGGATTGGTACTAGTGTCCTGTAATGTTCGAACACGAGAGAGGCAACCGAGATATTAAGAACTTCGTCTTATTTCATCTGAAAAACTAATCTCAAAAATCCTTAAACGATCAAAACATGAAGGGATGGGAGGAGAGGACAGCGAATATTTTTGTAACAAAATGGAACAAACACGACAGGCCGCTTTCTGCAGAGCGAAAATCGGCGAATATCGAAATTCGTCATACTCGACAATCTTGAAACGAACATAGTGCTTGTAATGTACTACGATAATTGGTACTTAGAGTATATAAATACCATGTTTGAGGAAAGAAATAAAAAACAAATTGAAAAATCTAATACTGTCTTCAGTTCAGTTCAAATAAATTACTACACCAAATGGGAAACTATGATGTAGAACAATATATTAGTTACCAGACACCTAAGATTGCCTTCAATACTTCAATTTTAACTATAATTGTAAACTTATCCAGTATATTAGGATGGTAATAATTTTGTCTTTCAAATAACTATGTACCTACCAGATTATAATTATTGCAAAAGAATCAGAGATTGAATTGAAATCCGAAGCTATTGTCTTGCGATTTGACGTATTAAAAAAAACACACACACAAAAACAAAAAGACGTCTCTGGTGGACAACGTATCATGAGATACAAAATAGGAAGCATAGTATAAAATACGAGTAGGTGGACAGGCACAATAAGACATTATATTGAAGTGTATCTGGGGCTGTTAATTGATTCAATTTATTTGTTGTTAGTAAAACTACTTCACATATTCTTTTATTCAGTTAATTAACGACTGTGTATCAACTGATAGGTTACTTAGCGTTGATGGAATTAGTGTTTGTGAGATGATATTTGGCGGAATGAGGCCGAGAATTCGCCAAGGATTATCTGACATTTGCCCTACGGCTGGGGAAAGCCTTGAAAAAACCAAACCAGGAAATCAGCCTATGTAGGCTCGATCCCCACGAACCCACGCTCAAACGTAGCTTTGAATCCGCAGACAAATGCGCTACCACCTGAGCAACACTACTTTATGTCTTTTGTAATTGGTTATTTTACGACGCTTTATAAATTGCTATGATTATCTAGCATCTGAGTGAGATAAAGATGATAATGCTAGTGAAATGAGTCCAGGGTCCAGCGCCCAAAGTTATCCAGCATTTGTTCTTAATTTGTTGAGGAAAAACTCCGGAAAAACCTCAACCAGGTAACTTATCCCAACCAGGATTTGAACGCTGGCTCGCTAGTTTCACGGTCAGGCATGCTAACCGCTACTCCACAGCGGTGGACCTTTAGTCTATATGTTAAGAATGTCATAACCTATTTTAAATGTAATTTCAGCCAAAGTTACCAATGTGAATTGAACGGATATATGTGTGCTATAAACACCTTATTTTGTTATGCTTACGTTACCGTTATCATATCGGAATACTGAGGCATGGATGTCAAGTCCAGGGACTTCCAGGGTCACTTGTTCCGTTTAGCATTTGCTAAGAATTTTATGAGTAAGAACAGGGTTGCCAGACGTCCTAGATTTCCCAGAATTGTTTTGGATTTTAATGGTGTGCCCTGATGTCCTGGATTGAGTTATATTTGTCCCGGAATATAAAACTAAATTGAACAAATACATCTTTACTCATTTCAACAAAATTATTTTTAAAATTTCTTATTCATATTTTACAAGACCTTGTAAACCCTGTGTTCGACTTCGTCGTCAACGCCGTCTGCCGCCTCCTATCGGGTTGTATTGAAATAAAAATGATGATACTATAGTACGAGTATGTATTAAGTATTACGCAGTAACTTTATTCTTTACATTCTTTGGAAATTAATTTGTTATTGACAGGATTTAAACACTGTATCACGCATTTTTTTCTTTAGACCTATAGATCACACTGTAATATGACAATATTTCTCGGAACTTTGTCAGAAATTCGAAGGAAATTTCATAATGTAGCAACAATTTAATAAAATTAAAAGTTTAGGCCATATGTAATCATTTGAAATATTTATCAGTTATATTGCGAATTGAATTAATTCAAATTTGTAGTCACGTTAAGGTTGGAATGCAGTCCTGGATTCCTGATGAGAGAATCCGGCAACCCTGAGAAAGACCGTGACAAATGTGAGGGCGGCGGTGGTACGATCATCCACTCCTCCTCTTTATCTTTCTTATATTGGCTGCTTTCGCCAGGTGGACGGCACATTGAAAGGATTGGATGTGCGCAGTGGAAGACTTTTAGAAATGAATAGTGTGAATTTGTAAAACAAATATAATTAACAATAATAAGTAACAATGTACATAAATGAAAAATGAAATAACAATAAACATGAAATAGATGAGTGAAAATAGGACAAACTAATCTGAAATGATATCCCCAGGATATGTAAATTATGTAAGTATCACAAGGCTGAGGCCAACACACTTATAAGTGATTAAACCATCTAATATGGCCGTCTCTCGACCATCAGTGACTAACCTATTAACCATATGTGCATGAACCACTCTTTAAATATATATATGTATTAACAATCTGAGTATGAATCTGAACACAACACCCAGCCAGCACATTAACTTAATACATGATCCATACGACCATAGATACCACTCAGTCTGACTAACCAAACTATAAATACATATACACTCAATAAGAGAGAAACTCTATCCAGGATAAGACATTACAGGACTGATCACTATACATTACCCATTGCACATATTGCTCACATACTCTGTGCAAATTGCACTAACACAAATCTCTGCACTTTACAAAATGAACACCCAACGGAGAGAGAGAGGGATGGAGACAGCTACACGTAATAAGTAACGGACGATAATTCCAATTTCAAGGATCGTTTAAATAGCAACAAAACTCGACGCATGGCGAAGGAAACCAATAATCAAATGGAGCAGGGGATACACTAAAACAATATGTGAGACCGTAATCGCTGCTTTATCACTCTAACCGTCTCGGAACATGAACTCACGTTTCAAATCAAATCTCATTACATAATTCCCAAATACAAATTACCTCAAACACATATATCTCACAAATATGTTACCCAATGCAAATACTAAAACTTGCCCCCAAGACGTATCACTAGCAAGCGATGTTTCAAACTACGATCCACTAAAATCCCAAACACACACGACGCAATTTAACTACTCCACTGATCTATCTCCAACACGTACAAAGCTCGAGTCACGTTATCTATATCTGCCGCGTACCAAAATCCTAAGTCTCGTTAAAACTTTCTGCCGCGTACGAGAGCTTGAATCTGAGCCAACTGTTTCCGTGTATCTCCCGCGTACGAGAGCCTAAATCTTGTTAAGTGTATCTGCCGCGTACCGGAACCCGAGTGACGTTCCGTGTATCTCCGTTAAAACAGGTAAACTCTCCCCCCCCTCTATCCTCGTGAGACGTAATGACCCGGCCAATAGGATTATTTGGAAAGAACAAATGAAGGGATTGATAGCGCTATCTATTCTGTGACGTCTGAGAGCGCTCCGACGGATGAAGTGACGTACTAGATGAACGGCCGTGGTCGTGGGCACGGCTCACAAACATGCCAGCGCAATGGAAATGCGCTCCGTGCAGTTCTTGCTTCGAGCCCTGCTCACCATCTAGTTCAACTCCCGAGACACATTGTGCACTGTTACCTATTAGTGTTTACAGAGAGAGGAAACAAACCATCACTATTAGTACAAGGACGACAAAAGTCTTTAGTACAAACAAGTTTCGAGTATGATTCAGTTACAAAGTGTGTTTCAAAATGCCGAAACGAACAGGCAGTCTCTTCAGCAAAGTAGTTAATGTTGTATCAAGATATGGTGAGCATCTGGATACTGGATACTGTTATGTAATTTACAAAACTTCAATTTTACGTAAACGAACATATAGTGCAGAGGTCTCCAAAAAAGCGTATCGTCATTCGTGCTCTCGATGCTGCCCGCCGAACACTGTGTGCTGTAAGGCTAGAAAAGGGGAAGAGACTTGTACCTCAACAGATGGGAGCGGTCAGTGGGGGATCGCGGCAACGGTCTGCTTAAGTTTAAAAAAATAATAACATCAAAAGAATAAGAAATATCATACGTTTGTATATTATTTTGACATACTATGAAGCTGCAGCTCCGTCTGTTGCTTCAACTTCTTCTGTTCTATGGTGCCTTTCAGTGCCTGGAAAAGATCTTCTCCAGTATTATTTTGTAATTACATCTAGAAGACATTCAGACACAGTGAAATGTTCATTGACTCCTCGGATGAAAGTGGCTAGGTGAGCTTTGTCATTTCTATCTGTGCTTTCGTCCAATGCAAGTGAGTAAGCTGCAAACTGGTTAATTGTGGTTTCGACTTCAGATTAAATTACATTTGCAATCTTGAAATTCCTTCTCTGAACTGTAATTGGAAACATTTTAATTTTCTTGAACTTTGAATTTGTTCTGGACACAGTATTTTAGTAACGTCCTGTACGCACGATTTTACAAATGATTCTTCTGTAAAGGGCTTAATTGATTTTCCAATATTCCAAGCTGAAACATAGGTAGCAAAAAGCTTTTTTTGTTTAAGACTGAGGACACGTGTGTGATTTGTGTTTGTATTTTCTTGTTTTATATTTATCAAAATATTTGTAGACCTACCGCATTTCACCTAAAATTAAACGAAAAACTATATGTTTATCATGCGGAACTGAGTGTAAACGATTTGTAATATATTGATTATTATGTATAACCAACGGTTATACAGATAACCCCAAAATAAATTATTTTCACATGTCCAACATGCCTGTAGTTGTATGATATTCTTTGTGAAGATTCGAGTATTGTCGTCACATGTTGAATTTTAACACAGCCCTAAGAATTTTCGAACAAATTAAGCATTTTACATTCTCCCCACTAACTCAAAAAATGTCTCTTCCTATTCATCCTTGAATGTACTACGTAAATGATTAGAAGACATTGTGAAACGATGGAACACGCCGACCAACACAATGATAATGGCAGTCCGCCACTGCTCTTCGTTTGCGCATAAACATTGAGTACAGTACAGGTGGAGATGGGTGAGGCGGAGCGCGCTCATTACGTACTGGCTTTGGTTCCGTTCAGGGGCTTACTCGCGAGTACGCTTTTGGAGATGTCTGATATAGTGTTACACAACACGTAAACATAGAAAAACACAAGAGCGCTCTTGAAAGAGTGCAACAAAATGAATAGTCATGGACAGACCACCACACTAATAGTTTTATTCAGATATTTATGAGGCATTTGCATCTGCCAATATCCCTATAAGCGAAATGCTGAACGGAAAATTGCTAGAATTTTTAGTAAATATAGCTACGCAAAGGTCGATGCCAAATCCCCCAACTTTGTGAACATATTACGTACAGGAATGTTACGATAAATACATTCTTGATGTCAGGGAAAATATTAACGATAACAATATATGGATTTCAGTAAATACAACGGATTTCAGAGGACGGCATGTGGAAAATGTGATCGTTGGGATTATGGGTGTAGACAACTCTGAAAGACCCTACATACTTATGTGTCAAGTGAATTCCTCTACAATTATTGTTTCGTTATTTCACAGTGTCTTGCAATTGCTATGACCTTTAAGTGCACAATACAACAAGTACTAATGTTCGTTACTGATAGGTGTCTTATACGGTCAAGGGAGGACAAAAGGGTAAAACCAAATACAGGAAAATGATTCACATTACTTGCCTCGCCCACGCCTGTCACAGAATTTCGGAAGAAGTACGATCTCATTTTCTAGCCGTTGGCCGACTGATTGCCAATGTCAAGAAAGTGTTTGTAAAGTCACCTTCTAGTGTGCCATCGTTTAAGAAACAATGTCCTGGTGTCCGCCTCCATCTCCTGCACTTATGCGATGGGGTTCCTAGTTGGCAAACGATCAGTTATCATTGCGATAACTTCGCTAATCTTCAGAAAGTGATCAAATTATTTAACAGTGACGACGCAGCTTTAATAAGAATGACACAAAATTTTTAGAGTTACTTAGTCAGGGAAAGTAAATTAAAAAAACACAAGTTAAATTATTGATTCCTACTTTCTTGCATTGAATCATTGAATGCTCAGAAAAATCAGGAAAAATCTAGTCAGTCAAATTGCACGCATGGGAAGGACTACACATAAACTTAATATGGTGTAAGGTGAAACAATAAAAACTTGTACAAAAAAAATTAAAACAATATTGAAGAAAAACTGTGGATACAGTGCTCTGCGTAACGTTTCTAAGATTAATTCTAGCCTGAAATGTGCTTTAATTGAACTCGATTGAGATATTAATGATATAAAAGCTTCACACATGCACCTGTTGTTTCAGCCGACGTGGATCGAAGCTTTTCAGCATACAAAAATGTATCTGATTACCGGGAGTCATTTTTGTTTCAAAATACAACTCATGGCACTAAAATTCAAAGTGACAAGAATAAAGAGTGTAAAAATGAAATTGTTACTTTCGGTTGTTGTAAGTGTATCTTTTTAATGTAATCCAAAAGTGCATTGTATGTAATTTCTCTTATACAGGCTGTACTACCTGTAAGATGCGGATGTCTTTATGAACAACGTACCCAGTTATTTCAACGACACAGGTCGCTCTGTTTTGTTTACAAACGCGAGTTGAAGTTAAAATTGAACGATTGTACCTGGCATGTTCGTCACGGCCTTAGTTATGAGTGAAGTTCTGCGTTTGGTTACCTAAACAAACTCGCCACTTGCTCCCCATACCAAGAGTATATTCGACGTACACCTAACTTATATTCAAAGTAACAAAACGCAGGACTCTAGTTATGAGTTATTGTTGTAGGGGAAGGTAGCACTGAGCAACAGTTCTCCGGTGCACCTGTAACAAGATATATTACGAAATAGGAGTCATTGTGAATTGATAGAAAAGAAAAGAAAAAAAAAAAAAAAAGAAATACACCAGAAAATCTATCCAACACTGCATTTATTCAATGTGAATTACGTTTGAATTTTGATCTCAAGAGCAAAAAGTCGAAGTTCTAATTATTGTTCTGTTAACTCTGCGCCTATAGTTTTATTTTGTATAAAATAATTTGAAAACATACTTTGATGTAAGTCTTGTTTCAGTATTGTATTTTACAATGTTGGTCAAGAAGATTTTCGGAGTTTCAAATGTGGCAAAGGACGATGAATTTTGGGGGGCATTTAATATTGCTCATATGGCTTTTTTAAGAATGAAATTAAATATACAAGATCCACTTCGTAGATATACAGTACGTAACAGAATTCTGGTCCACACCTGTGGAGTAACGGTTAGCGCGTCTGGCCGCGAAACTAGGTGGCCCGGGTTCGATTCCCGGTCAGGGCAAGTTACCTGGTTGAGGTTTTTTCCGGGGTTTTCCCTCAACCCAATATGAGCAAATGCTGGGTAACTTTCGGTGTTGGACCCCGGACTCATTTCACCGGCATTATCTCCTTCATCTCATTCAGACGCTAAATAACCTTAGATGTTGATAAAGCGTCGTAAAATAACCTATTAAAATAAAAAAAAAACAGAATTCTGTTATTCAATTATTGGATTCGAAGCAAATGTTCATGTCTGCGTTAAAAAATCCACGTCTGTAATCCAACATCTTTGTCTGTTATTTCATCATAGGGAGTAATGAATTTCGGCATACACCTCAGAAATGGAATGTTTTACACTTCCAGTCTAGAAAGGACCAGAAACGTTTTCATTAACAATTATGTGGCGGCATTAGAAACCAAAAATGATGTAATTAGAACCAAAATTATCTTGCCCAATCGGAATCGAAGGTGAGTAGGATAACGGAAGCTATCGGAAAATCAAGAATAATATATATTTTTTTTGTGTTTTCATAAATGAATTGTAATCCTTTCCTCCAACTGAAGAAGAAAAAGAAGTAGACTAGATGAATTGTTATGTTCAATTGGTGATGCAATATGAAAATCCGGTTGTACATAAATGAACATCGGAGTATTAAGGTGGTATAATTTATTTCACCTGCGGTATGAAATAAAAAATCATTAATTATTTATTTACTAGCATGATTATCTTTTATAGTTTAAAACTGGGTGGTTTAATAATTAATAAATTGTTGAATTTAATTTAGTTTAGATACAGTTATACATAATTTGAATTATGCATAACAACTTTTGGGGCACAAGCTTGAGTAGAAGAGTAATTATCTCTTAGGGTACAGGGAGAAAAAAGGTTAGATATCACTACTGTAGTCCATCCTGCAGCTGAGGGAAGAGCCAATTCTGGAGCATATAAAGATTTGCAATTTCTGTAACGGTTTTCTCCGCGAGAAAAAAAAGGCCCATAAACTTGCCATGCGGAAATTGCACATAAAAAGATAAATTAAAAGAATTCCTTTCGTATTCCAGTGTTTGATGTGGGTTCTCCGTCCACCAGATATGGTCATTATGTTCGCTTTACCACTAAGATGAAATGTCGATTCATAATTTGAAAATAATACGACTAAAGCAATCTTCATCAATCGTTGCTCGCTCCTGTATTTCGATGGCGAAATTGGTGCTTGCTGCATGGTCTGCAGTTTACATAAGCACACCACCGTCTCGGATTGGTTATACCACCGTCGAATGTTGTTATCAGATGGGGGATCACATTCAAATTGGCTTCGGAAAGCCCTATGAACTATAACTACCAAATTGCACTTCGTAAGCTGTAGAACACAGAAAGCTTGACATTCGGGAATGATCGGCATCTTTAATAATGGTGTTGCTACGCTCTCAATTCAGTCAAGACAGATATTAGTATAGTTTCCTATATAGTGATCCTCTGTGGTCTCGAATTGCTGTCCTGGTCGCTGAACCCGGTGTTCTCAGGTTCATACCGGCCGAGGGCGATGGATTTTAAAGGGCGATAAAATTCTTGTCGTTTGGACATAATTAATAGGAGATACAGGAAAATTTCGATCAGTAGGAAATTCTAACCTGTCACTAAGCTCTTCTACAATATACAGAACTCTATTTTTGCTTGCTAGAATCTCTCTTGAAATTTCATTTCGCTGTGTCACGGATCACCTCGTTCAATAAAAGTCTTCAGTGGATGACGTTCCAGCTGATAAAAATGATCCAAATGCAATTCATCTCGAAAATTGTCAATGAAAACTGTTATTATCTTTTTAGACTACACATTAAGCCGATTAACTATTTAATGGATCAGCAATGAGCTGTTAAAGTTAACGGGTTTTAAACCTATTGTAATGGCTGTTAACAGCTGATGCAGCGCAAAACTAACTTGACAGGGATTAGTCGGCAGTTTATAACTGTTCATTCCTAACCGATGTTGACGTTTCCGGTACATAGATAGATAGTTGAAGCACAGTCTAGTATATACAGTCACGAAGCTCAATACGTAGTAAATATGCAAACATTAGATAGTTGCTCACCACTAGGATCGCTAATATCGCCTCATTACAGACAATGTGAAATAGTATCGGCACAGTCTATTGTTTCTAGCACCCTCAAAACTCAAGCTTCGTGACTGTACATAGTAGACTGTGGTTGAAGTGAGTGTATTATGTTACGTACAATGTATTTCAATCTTCACTTGATTAGACCTATGTGGTGGCTACTCGAGCAATTCTACACCATCATCTGCCACACAGGCTATTCGGATTCGATTTTCGGGAAGAGTCTTAAAATCAGCCTCATGTCCCGGGCCAAAAATCAGTCTCAAGTCCCGGATCCTAAATCAATCTCCTGTATCGGGTCCAAAATCAGCCTCATGTCCCGGACCAAAATCAATCCCATGTCCCGGGCCCTAAATCAACATCATGTGTCGGGCCCAAAATCAACCTCATGTCCCGGACCTAAAACCAATCTCATCTTTCCGACCCAAATCATTCTCATATACCATACCGTACTGGTGCTGGTGCAGAAAGTTTGGTCTAGGTTCGGAAATACTTAGTATTGAACAAGAGTTTATTTTAACCTGAAATTGCGACCCTTATAGATCATTTCCTTCAAGGTTGATTTATGTAGGTGGCAGTATACAAGCAGTGCACGCCTACACACACAAACACACGCGCATCGGACATGATATTGACATCGGGTCGTAACAGCTCATTGTACGTACAGCCGTAGATCATATATACCCAGATTGCTCGGCCTTATAGGCTTTGACGGTAAAAACTTATGTCAGGTTTACTATGCTGCCATCTAGTTGTTACATAAGGAGTCAAATAATAACTCCCATTTGAATTGCATTAGCGACTGTACTGCCATCTCGTGTTCGTTTACGGGGGACGGGTAGCGATTCTGGAGGTTGTTCTCTTCAAAGTGCTACCGTTTTTAACATAGGGATGAGCACTCTGTTATATAATGTGATCTGGGGTACAGTTCAAAAAGTGCAACATAGCATGAATATGAACACAACAGATATTATTGAAGAAGAGCGTACTTAATAATAGAAAATTAAAAGTTCAATGAAGTGGGTCGATGAATGGTAGTACTATTAGTTTCAAGTGAACATACCGTAAATAAAACGCAAATTTTTATGTAGATGAATTTTATTGGTCAGTGATGTAGCTAATACGAATAACAGTAAAACATTTTCCGCATAGCCGTGTGTAAATGGAAATTGACCAAGTGAAACTATAAATTGCCAGAACAGAGGCAAAACGTAAAGCTAAAGAAGATCTACAATACATACAAAACCGAAAAAGTGATTTTAAAATCTATTGAAGAAGAAGGATTTGTAGGAGACATTCAACATGCACAAATTCAAGTATACGTAATGCTATTCGCTGACACCATTTCGCTGTTCTAGCGCGTGATATGGAAGAATCAACTTTGGTATGTAACTGGTCAGAGTAATATTGTGTACAATAATAAGCAATTCTATTCAAAAGATTTATTACTATTATTATTATTATTATTATTATTATCATTATTATTATTATTATCATTATTATTATTATTATCATTATTATTATTATCATTATTATTATTATTATTATTATTATTATTATTATTATTATAATAAATATAACGTACGGCTGCTATATGATAGTAAAATTATATTTGCAGATGACATGTTTTTATATTCACTTTTATTCTTCACTCAGCTTTATGCAATGCCTGTTTTTGTGAACAATTTTTATTTATCCGTAATCAGCAGCTGTCTGAAAACTACAAGTAAATAAACGAGTGTTACATTCAGTGTGGAGAGAGATTGACTTTATGTACGTACCACTTAGCAAGACGCGAATTGAATAGTGACAGTTCGTATGTTGACTTTGGAAGTGCAGCGCACACTGCACTAGATTTATTTTCAAATATTAACTTGTCATGCTGCACGTTGCACTTAGCTCAAAGCTTTAGTTTAAAAATGCAAAGTCATAGGTCCCTTTTAATTGAATACCGCAAAAAAGGCAGTAATTAGAAAGTAGCTCTAATGGTTTTATTGCTTAGCTTGCTTACCATAATCAGATACATTTTCTGAACCGATATCATTGTTTCTACATCACATGACATTTACAGGTTATGTGTGAAGATCTACGTCAGGTATGCTCATTCTTTGACTCGCGATCACGTTCTATAATCACAACATTCGAATGTAGAGCGTGCTGTTCCTCGTTCGAAGCTCGACAGATGACTGCGGAAGGCAGTTCAAGTACTTACGAACAGTGCGGGACAATGACACAGTCAAAACCTTCTGTAAGCAGACGATCATTCCGTACAGTGTGGGAAGAAGACTATTTTTCTTGTGCGTTCGGTGAAAACGTAAAGTGTTTACTATGTTGTAAAGTACTGTCAGGAATACTACTGAGCAACATAAAACGACATTATGACATTATACTCTCTGCCATCCAGAACATGCCGAAGTGACAGGTAAGCAGTTTTCTGTAATATGTTGTTGTTATTATTATTATTATTATTATTATTATTATTATTATTATTATTATTATTATTATTATTGTGATGACTTTATTCCAACAGAAATACATGTTATGATAAAATATTTTTTTCAGGGGTGCAACATGCACTACAGAATCAAGAACTGAAAGCATTTCATGAAATACCAGACATTGAAGAGAGTCTATGTTTAGAAGCAAGTTATACAGTATGTTGGGAATTAGCTAAGACACTAAAACCCTTCACGGATGGTGAACTTGTAAAGAAATGTATGGTAAGAGTTGCAAATATAACTTACTTTGTCCTAAAGAAGTTGATAATTTTCAAAGAATACGACTTTCACGACCTAGTATTATGAGAAGAACACAGGATATTTCGGATGAAATAAAAATACATGTTCAAGAGAAAATACAGTCCTTTACAGCATATTCTCTTGCAGTTGATGAGAGCTGTGATGTCACAGATATACCTCAGTTGGCCATTTATGTTAGGGGTGTGGACATTGACCTAAATATTTTTGAATATTTATTGGATTTAGTTCCTTTGAAGGAAACTACAACTGGCGAAGGCATTTTTAATGCTCTCGTAAATTCGGGAGACAATAATGGTTTGAAATGGGAAAATTTAGTATGTCTCGCAACTGACGGTGCTCCAGCAATGGTCGGAGAAAAACGAGGTCTGGTTGGAAGGATGAAACACTTCTTAAAAGAGAAAGTTGGAAACGATAACATACATGTGTTTCACTGCATAATACACCAGGAGTCATTATGTGCAAAATCTGTTAATCTTCAAGGTGTGATGGATGTTGTAGTGGCCACAATTAACAAGATTAAAAGTAATGCACTCAAACATCGGCAATTCAAGAAAATGTTGGAGGATCTTGAATTTAATTTGGAAGATCTGACGTATTTTTGTGATGTGAGGTGGCTCAGCAAGGGAGCCATGTTGCGCCGATTTTTTTTTATCTCAGACATGCTGTTGTTACTTTTCAGGGAAACGTCATTGCAGAATTGGAAAATGATGCTTGGATTTGTGACTTGGCATTTTTATGTGATATCTTCAACACTTGAACCATCTTAATGTTACATTACAAGGACGAAACCAAAGCATTATAGACATGTATACTGCTGTTCTGGCATTTGTACGAAAGCTTGATAATTGGTTCCAACATTTGAAGAAACGCGAACTTTATAATTTTCCTTGTTTGAAATCATTAAAAGTAGTGCCTGAACAAAATATAATTAATTATATCTCTGTACTGGAACAACTCAAATGTGAATTCACAGAACATAGATTTAGTGGTTTTAGACGTATGGAGAGTGATATTAATCTTTTTGTTAATCCTTTCATAGTTAATATACAATCCTTGAGAGTGCAGTTCCAGGACAAGTTAATTGAATTACAAAGTGACGTAGAATTCAGAACTAAATGCAGAGAATATAACTTGACAAGCATAGAAGTATTCAAGAAATTAAAAAATATATATATCCCAATAAGAGTTTATTCGCTGCCATTATGTTAGCTATCTTTGCCTCTACATACGTGTGCGAACAATTATTTTCGAGAATGAAGGTTGCTAAATCCAGACATAGATCCCGTTTAACATATGAGAATCTTTTGATCCAGCTGCGCATTGCAGTAAATTCGTTGGAAATAGATTTCCGATTACTTGCAGAAAAGAATGCACATGTTGAATAGACCGCAATGTGTGGTGGAATATGAAAATAACATTGCCTATGATATAATAATATCATAACTCCTACTATATAATAAATAATGCAATAACTGAATATTACAGTGTATATTGTTTCCTTTTTAGTTCAGTTTATTATCTTTATTTGTAAGTGAGAGAGCAATGTCACGGGCGGTACTGCAATGGAGTTGCGGAGCCCAGCTTGTACATTGTGTGTGTTATGCAGTGTAGCATCATCCGTGTAATCGGGGCTTTTACAGTTTTGAGCATACCTGATCTACGTAGAAGAAGACTCCACTTTTCCGACAAAATCGTGGTCTGTTGAATTCTCAGATGATTAGTACAACGAATGGCTCAGAATCTTTTCAGTCTTTGGTGAAACTTCGTTCCTGCTACACATCACAAACAGGAGAGAAAAAAAGTAGTTGAATCACTAAAAATAATCACAAAACTAAAGCATACCTCTCTGTAGCTTTGACAGTGATCGCATCGTGTCTATAAATTCACCCATTCCACCCAAATATCTTCGTTTCTTGTACAACCCAACCGATGATTTTCTCCAACATATTCACACGAAATCATCACGTAACCCAGTGGTAACACCATGATTTTGCACTACGCGGAAAAGCACTCCTTTCTTCGGCCCAGGGTAAATCTATTTGTGTACGTATTTACCACACAGCGTATATGCAAGACATACAAAAGCCTTAACAAACTAAATCTAACCCTGTCACTGATCCTACATCAGGGATGCAGAACTGGGGAAGAGAGGGGAGGAAGCATGGGGAAAGAGTTTGTTCCCCTGTTCACAATCATCCGATTTTCAATGACGTATCTGTGACGTTTCGTAAGCACACTGAATACATATCTCTTCTCCCCCTACCATGTCCAATGACGCGAGGGTTGAAAGGAAGGGATGAGTTACGAGTTCCGGCTTGTGACGTCTGCCACAATTGTAGCACAGTTTTGCATCCCTATCCTAGATCTTAAGATAACCCGTTGGAAGGCATACTATAAGCCTGAACAAACGAAACCTGTCACGTCATTGATCCTCGACCTTAAGGAAACTCGCATTCTATTATGTCTTTATGTTTGTTTATCTGTCTGTCTGTCTGCCTGCCTGCCTGCCTGCCTGCCTGCCTGCCTGCCTGCCTGTCTATCCACCCTCCATACCTCCGTCTGTCGATCGGTCCGTTTGTACATCTATATCTATGTCTGTGTTTCTTTATCTACAAAAAAAAATAAATAACATACACAAACACATGCAAGACATACCGAAACCTGAACAAACCAAGCCTAACCTGTCACTGATCCTATATTGTAAAGAAAACGAGCTTATTTACTCGTATTTGGTAGTTACTAATTATGTTACCCGTCATGGTAATGCCGATAAAATATAAAAATCATATTTTCGAAGTTAATGTCACTTTGAGAGCATATAATATTTATGGTTAAGATGTAGCGGTCAAGAAATATGTATATACATACACACATATAGGCTATATTGGCTGGGCTACTGGTTAAGGAGAAATTGCATACTGAAGGATGCACTGGAAGGAATGGTGAACGGGAGAAGAGTTCGTGGCAGAAGAAGATATAAGGTGATAGATGATATTAAGATAGCCTATATGGATCATATGGGGAGACAAAGAGGAAGGCAGAAAAAAGGAAAGAGTGGAGAATGCTGGGTTTGCAGTGAAAGACCTGCCCTTGGGAAGAACATTATGAATGAATATATATATATATATATATTTTTTTTTTTTCCTTATTTCGTGGTAGAATCTGGCTCTCCGTTCACCAGTGGTCTGTATGCTTCTAAGATTTTGAAATTATTGTAGCAATCTGTTTACTTTTTTTAAAATGTGTAACAGTTTATGGATTTCTCGCTAGTTGGCGTTCGTGTAAAAAATAGATATGATTTTATTCCGCGAAGTTATAATAATCATTGAGCCTTTTGGGGATGGCGGACCCAGTGAAATGCGCGATCTCTTGTGTCGTCGCGTAGGAGTATTATCCGACAAATATTTTTGATTGTGGAACTGTGGAATAAGCGGGTTTTTCGTAAGGTCGAGGATGAGTGACAAGTTATGTTTGCTTTTGATATGCCTGGCATTATTTTTTTTTTGTAGTTAGATTGAAAGCGAGTTTTTGTAATGTTCAGGATCAATGACAGCTGAGGTTTAACTTGTTTAGGCTTTTGATAGGTCTATACCTTCATTATACGCTATTTCATAGATAGATACACACATAGAAGTATGATTGTGCCATGTTTGTGAAAATAAATTTATTTGGTATTTTTTTGTAGAAATTATCTATTTTCAGCGAAGTTTTTAAATTTAGAATTGGTAATGTTTCATTGGGTTTTGTAAATTTTCCGTCATTTATTAGTAGTAATTTTCGTTTTCAGAAAGTCACTTTTGATATAAAAATTAAAAGAAAGCCCGTCATTCAATTTCATCATTTATTTTTCTAGATATTTGTATATCTGTAAAGTTATACCATCTCTCAGTTTCAGTTCATCGTGAAATAACACAACACAAATCAAGACCCGACGTATGCTGCGTAGCGAAATAGAAGTTCCAATTATTCTCTTTTCAATAACCAAATTATTTGATTATGCCAACTCAGACATATACGAGTATAAAGTAACTGAAGTGCTGCACACTATGGGTATATAAACCATTTCATCAACCAAAATAACCTCGGTAAAGTGGTACACAAAATGTGGTAAAGGAGGAAACCAGAGAAAATCTTAACTTCCTTAATACCCAAGAAATCACACGAGATTTTAATTTTATTTTATTGCTGGAAATATCACAAATTAACTTCATTATTTTAAAACGACATTAACCATGCTTTGGATAGGCCTAAGCATGCGTAAAATGGGAAGAAAAATGATGTTTTATTTACCCAAGATGTTGCAAACTAGCAGTTGCTGACATGAGTGCGGTCTATACTGTCGGCTAATGTTGGTCCAAACGGGCGATGAAACAGAAATTGGTCCAAAGAGTATGCGCCCTCCCGGTCTACTTTTTGTTCCCTGTTCTCTCCCCGATTTACAGATATTTAACTTTCATTCATTACTGTAAACTGAATTTGTCCTTGCCATGTTGGCAGTGTTGTTTCATCAACAGTAGGCCTGTTTGTCTATGCGACTCGATGACTGTTAACATGTGCACAATCTACTGCATTCTGCTGACTCTGCCAATTAGTATGTTCTGTTATGCACGTGTGTTGATTCAAATTTACCTAGGTACATATTATCATGTTGCAAGTTGTACGAGAAGATAGTTACAATTTAATTAATGTGAACAGCTTCTTGTGTGCGGTTTGAAGTGACCCATTTATTCAAGTTTCTGCATGAACAAGAACAGCCTGATCTGTTTGGGAGACAAAATAAAATCGCAACAGTTCCCATTTTACAGCGTTTTTAATGTATGTCTTACCAAACGGATCACTCTCTACAACCGTTGAGTAGGTATACAGTCGGTTGGAATGTTACATCTGTAAGCACTGTAGTACTGTTTGATCGTTATTAATTTCATTTATTGTATTTCAAAGATCGTACAACAGTTTTGTAGCTTTAAGAGGTAGAACAAGTAAAAATGACACAAAATTATAAAATACACAGCAAACAGATTAATTCAATTTACAAGCATAAACAATTTATCAGATGAGTAGAAAGCTTAAGTTACAGATAAATTTTGTTAATTCTGTTTTGAATCTTTTCCCTTGACCCTTCAGAACTTGAAGATAACTAGGCAGTGCATTGAAGGCCGTAATACAGGAATAGTGTTAGAGCTAAGACTAACATAGAGTAGATTGAGATCTGATTTGTGTCTTGTTTCAAAATTATGAATATTTTGATTTGTTCTATTATTACGATTCACAGAACAAATAATAAATTCACTTTTAAAAAAATTGAGCTATGAGAGAAGAGTTTTTCTGGTGTAGGTTTGTCCAAGAAACGGTTCAAGTTTGGTTCTGACTCCTGTTCTAAATATAAAAATATGAAATGCATCTTCTGTTGTGTCAAATAGAATCTGATAATCGGCAGTAAGTATAATGTCTAAATTTAGAAGAATGTTGATCAATATTCCAACCTGGGGTTATTGTCTTCAGTGTTAAATAAAATTACTCATAAATATGATAAACTTTAATATTGACACTTCAGAACAGTAGAACTGTCACCATCTGTATCTGTCGATGCCGAAACTGTTTGGATACAATTTTTACATACCAATAAAAAGAGAAGGTAGACCTTTATGGGTCAAAAAATTGCATTTTTTTTTTCAGTTTATTTGTTTCTTTACAGAATACCTATACTTTTCTCTTCAATGTGGTGAAATATTTTTAAATTATCTCAATGACTTTAAAAATACGTTTTTAAATGTCCACGCGTTAGTTTTGATATAAATTCAAGTTTGTCATCTTTATCGCTCGTTTCCCGTAACTTTAGTTTTTTTTTTCATACGATTTTCATCGTAACTCAAGAACTATTAGAGATATTTGCATAACATTTTTATGCTAGTGTATTTTATCCATTTGAATAACATATTCTAGTATCTTTTCTTTGTCAAAAGTAATTCAGTTTTTGAAAAATAATTAGGAGGGAAAAATTGTAGAAAATGTAATACTGTTGGTAACAATTAAGAAAAAAATATTTCCTGAAGAAATAGGTAAGAGATCCTAGACTATGTTATTGATGTATATTTTAAAAACATTTCAGTAAAATAATCATGCAAATATCTAATTAAGTGTAAATGCTTTAGGGTAAAAAATATATATTATTTTAACAGGTAATCATTAGCCATTTTAATATTCTGGATAGTGTTTTTATGAAGTGTAATGTATGTATATTAAGCATTAAGAGTTTTGTTCATTTGGCTTTTATAGTACCTGAGCTATAAAAAATGATTTTCACTAAATTTTTGCAGGACAAAAGTGTATCTCCCACCTTAATGTTATACAAATGTGCTTCATATATTGCGTCATAATTTGATCTGGAACATCACTAACCATTAGAATAGTTTAATCGTATTACGTATATTGTTTCTGTTAATGTAAGACGTACCGTAAGACTGTATTGCGTGGAATTCATTTAGATACATTTATCTCAATTATAACTGAATATGCCACAACGTCATTTTGTTGATGTGATGCAATGTACATTTATTTCTGATCAGCTGCTGCAATTCTATATCTTCTTGATTAAGGTGCATTCATGAAGACAATCGGTTCTTTTCATTGACTAAATATTCATCAGTTTGAATACATTTAGATTGCATATCGGAGGTTATGTACTGCACACAGTATTACCATCGGATTACGATAAAAAATTCCAGTACATGCAATTTATTTTTAATATGTCGTCTGCCTAAGATATAATAAACATTTTAAAATATTCTTTGTGATACGATGACTCTTCTTCTTGTGACACTGTTCCAATATGAGTTTAATTTGTTCTCATGTGGCCGTCAGTATTTAGATATCTTGGCTTTACAGGGGTCGGACACGGAACGGATCCATTCACAGCAGCACCCTCTGGCTCGTTGTGCGCTATGAATGCGATGATTGTTCCAGTCCGACGGATGGTCTGGGTGGCATTCGTGAATCCGGCGCTGACAGGCAGGTCAACTTGCCTCAGCCCTGGCAGACTTCTCAGATGAATACGTGATAAGTCACAAGGGCCGGGCCCTTAAGACTCACCACAGCCTATTGATATATATTCCTCAACATTTTCGGTCCTGCTGACCCTTCACATTTCTGTATTCGGGCCAGCAGTCCCTCACTTACACTATTTACAACTTTAAAAACAGACGTATTGTGACCCTTGAAGCCTGTTCTTACTATGCCTTTCATGTTCCTTCACTTTCACCTAACCATTCTTCTAATTTGTTCACTTCTTATCCTACTTCCCTTCTCTTAATCTCAGCTACACTTAAAAACTATTTCTTCATTCAACTTCATTCCCTTTTCTTATAACTAACTATATACATATATTATTACTTTATATATGTATTTTTATTATTTCTTTGTATTTCTTTGTTCTTCTTCTCCCCCTACCTCTTGCTTCTGATTTACTTACCTGTTACAATTTTTGCTTTTGCTTTTGGGAAGATAATATTAAAATGGATTTGAGGGCGATGGGATATGATGATAGAGACTGGATTAATCTTGCTCAGGAAGGGATCAATGGCGGGCTTATGTGAGGGCGGCAATGAACCTCCGGGTTCCTTAAAAGTCATAAGTAAGTAAGTAAGTAAGTAAGTAAGGGAAAGATGCGAAAATGCCTTAAAGTGATTTCACGCCAAGACTTTGTTCCTAAAGCAACTCCCCATCTTCAGTCGTTTGTAGTTTGCATTTCAGGGAAGAAGATTATTCTTATAATGGGAAATTTAGACTATTAAAACCAAATGCTGTGCCAACAATATCCCCTCATTATCCTAGGTATAAAGTGACAGAGATCAGAAGACCATGACGAATAGTTACTAAAACTGATCTCCCTCCACGCAAGAAACGCAAATCTTTTAGTAATATTGGTTTTTCACTATTTGAACAAGATGTTCCGAGTGGCTCAGCATCAGTTAATGACATTCCCTTCTTGCCAGTTGAAAATGACCATAAAGCGACGCAAACAGACGTGTCAACTTTGTAGAACTAAAAAGAAATAATTAACAGATTGCCTGTGAAAATTAAACAACTTAATCAGATGTTACAAGAGAAGCAAGATGAGATAACGAAAACAACCGAAAAACTCCAACTGATTGAAAGAGATCCGTTACCAGGCGCGGCTCGTCTTTAGGTTCACTGGTTCACTGAACCCCTTGTCTCTTGAAGCCACTCATTCTCTTCATAATTAAGAGTAACTATAGAAAGAAACTGCTGGGTGTTCGGCTTCTTTTGATTAGAGCATAAGTGAGTTATAGCCAGTAAAGTCGGGCGAAATAGTTGCATCTGGGGGGTTCATGCTCAGACGTGAACCAGCTAGACCTTTTAAAACAGCCTGCGGCAGTGAGAACACGCTAAGAAGTAGAGGAAAAGTGTGTTAAGAAAAAACGCTGTTGTCGCCAACGAAATCTGTGGCTCCAACACTGTCTTTCTCCGTCACTCACACTACCCTCGTCTGTCATTCACACTTATCTCTCTAAAGCAAGAGGGCTATCCAGCTCGCTTCAAAGCTGCCTAAATAGAACAGGTTTCTCTTCTGTTAATACTTCAGAGGGGATGAGTGAGGGGGACGACTAGCTCATGAATTTGTAAGAAATGTTGTTTTTAGCGAAGCACTGAAGCAGTTATACACAGTGGCGGTGCGTCAATAAGAGCACAAGAGCACGTGAACACCTTGTTTCCATTAATCCACGACTAGTTTTAATATTTGATACCGTATTGACGTAGTGGGGATGTATAATATCAGAATCGAGTATTTTAAACTTCCCGAATCTTGCATAAACTTCTTATGTAAACTTGGCAACATCCGTTCACGTACAAGCCGTGCTCTTTTCGAGTTGGTTACAGGAATTTCACGCATGCGCGGGAGAAAATTGTCTTTAGCTGGCCGCTTATGACTCGTCAAGAGCACAAAGCGTTAAGTGAACGTGATGAGTATCTATCCTACAGATGTCAGGTCCATCGATGCCCATCGTTCACGTGCTATATCTCGAGGAGGAAATTTAATAGCCTGTAGATGTCAGCATCTGACTGTAGGAACGTTTACTTACGTGGATGTGTGTACAGTGCTGCTACGAGAGTGTAGTTTGTGAATTACTATACTTCAGTGTCGGCATAATAGCATAGTTTGGCTTTCAAACACGTGCTGGCTGACTGTGGTTGTGGTATGAATTTAAGTATCTGTATGGTGGTGTATATTATTTAAGAATAATATTTACTGGCATGTATTTATAGTAATCAATCTATTCGAGTGGGATTACTGTACTGGTATAGGCTATAGTGTATCAGTGTGTTGTGAATCAAAATATATTACTGAACACACGCGTTTGTAAATAATGAGACCGTGGTATGTATTCATTTTTAACAAACGTAAACAATGAACTCTGTTCAAGTAATTTTGAACAGTAAAGAACTGGGTAAACTGGCTTACCAAGAAAAATTGGAAATAAAAAGACTGAGTTTCATTATTATTATTATTATTATTATTATTATTATTATTATTATTATTATTATTATTATTATATGTTGTTTTGAATTTATATACGGTTTTTTTTTTCGATAGTGAAACATTGGAATCATGACATTTCATATTAGACTAAACGTACGATTTCAAATTCTCTTCGATTTTGGAACCACAAAATTGTGAAAACGGATAATATTTTATCACGAGCCGCCACTGGTTATACAACACTGTGTTCCCGCGGCGCGAACTTCTGTATAAATACCTACCGATACTAATAGTGAAACCAATGTTACTGTAAATACGTTTTACGTAAGAAAGTGTGTTTCTAGCAATAATAAAATGTGTGATTTGTAATGGTGGAAAATAGCATTATACGTTTTACGTAAGGACGTTGTGCGTTTTTAACTAGGCCTATAATAAAACGTGTGATTTGTAATGGCGGAAAATAGTGTTAATGTTCTCCAGACAACCAACTTTTCAACTCTTCCATTAGAAAAGAAACTTGAAATAAAGGCTCTGGGAGGACCACTTCCACTTTTATCAATTTCTCAGGATCGATCATGTAAGGCGTTAATCATTTCGTAGAGTGTTCAGGCCTCAAATTTATGAACGAAATAACTGGATCTGTGCATGTTCTGTTTTCCTTGTTTGCTCTTTGCTAAATAAAGTGATGCTAGTTGGGTTAAAACAGGGGTGTGTGATTTAAGTCATCTGACTCAAAAAATTAAAAAACACGAACAACATGTGGTTCATAAGAATGCAACATTGGATCTGTCAATGCTTGGGAAAACAGATATCAGGGAACAACTCGACACTGCGTTCAGGAGAAATATTGAAAGACATAATGACGTTATCGAAAATTATCGTTGTTTCATTTCTTGTGGTGAATTTGAATTAGCACTGCGAGGACATGATGGAAAAACATCATCATCAAACCCGGGGATCTTTAGAGGTTTAATCAATTTCACATCTGCGTTACAAATCACATGTTAGCAGCAAATCTTTTCGACTCAAAACACTTTCCAAATTATAACAACATGTTCCCCGAGAAAAATCTGAAATCTGTAATAGAAACATATCCATTTCTTAAATTGTAAGAACTGAAATCTGAGTTGCAAGTGATCTACATGAGAAATGACTTCAGAAATGTGTCCGGTGTCGATCTTTTGCAATTCCTCATCGAAAATAACTTGGTGGTGTCATTCAGTGAAGTGTCGAAACGCCTGAAAATAATAGCAACAGTACCTTTGTCTACCTCGGAAGCAGAAAGATGTTTTTCTACATTAAAGCGGGTGAAAACGTTTCTTCGAAATACGATGGAGGAAGAACGTCTAACGGCCTTAGCAATGCTATCCATTGAAAAATCCATGGTTACGGAATGTGTGGATTTCAACGAGACAATGATCAACATATTTTCAACAAACGTTCAACAGCAACACCATCCTCTTCCGAATTACTGGGTTAGGTGAGTATTTGATTCTTACAGTTTGATTTTATGTTTATTTTTTCTGAAAACGAGTTCATGTACACGAAAACAAAAAATTAATGTCGTAACTTATTTATGAGCACAGATATTCAATATGTGAACCCCAACATTAAATCTCACGAGCCGCTACTGTCCGTTACATAAAGAACTGGAAAATGAAAGGGAAAAGGCCGATGAAGGCAGTACCGTAAACTGGGGTAAAGAGGATCACATGTGGTAAAGTGGATCATGTGTGTATTGCCTAGATAAGGCAGCGCCACATGGATCACACATGAAAAGAAAACCTTTCTTCTATAAGTGCCACTAAAAATAGTTTTCTTTGCATGTGTGATCCATGTGGCGCTGACTTATCTAACAATACACATATGATCCACTTTACCACATGTGATCCTCTTTACCCCAGTTTACGGTATTCATGCAAAATTGATTCTAGATCATCATTATGTTACTTAAACTGAACAGGTTACCATGTGTTACCTTCCCTGCTTTTAAACTCTCGCTTTTACCATAATTAACACAACTAAACATAATAATACTTATTAATTTCTTATTTATTATTTACAATTGTTATTATTATTCTTTAATCATTTATTTTAATTCATATTGAGTATTTCTTCTGTGGACACCATACCTTGGCAGACAGCGCCTCGTGGTGGAATTGAGAAATTATCCAGTTTCAACCTTAGATTACTATTGTCAAGGCCGTATACAAAAAAGCGAAGGTAATATCAAGGGGGGCGTGCTTGGAGGTAAGTATGAGCGTGTATGGACAATCATCCAAATCAGACATGGCTCCTGGAGGCAAGTTTGTAGTGATAAGTCTTTGCAGATATGAAGTTTTTAAAGGCAACCATAGAGCAGATATTTCCTGCTGAACGTAATATACGTAGTAGTTAGAACACTCCCCCAAGATCGCTGCCTGTCCTATAAATTCCAAAACACTTAACCATCAAATGTTAATAAATATGAACGTCAATTTCCTTCAGATTAATTTTAAAATGTTAGGTTAGGTAGTCACAGTTTAAACACAGTCTCGAATTTACAGTCACGAAGCTTGTGTTGTGAGGGGGTACTAGGAACAATAGACTGTGCCGGTACTATTTCGCATTGTCTGTGATGAGGCGATAGTAGTGTTCCTAATGGTTAGCAATTATCTAAGGGTACATATTCCCTATGACTGAGCTTCGTGACTGTATATACTAGACTGTAGTTTAAAACTTAAGTATATTATATAACAGCACTTGGGTAATATGGAAGTTTTACTGATATTATATAATGCAGCGGTCATCATCGGGCTAGCGTCTGTTACCCGTAGATAAGAGACAGCACTATGGTGCATCGTGGCTGCTGGCGAGTATGCTCTATCCCTCTTTTTGCTGCACGACGGGGCATATTACGATGCACTGCTTACCCATTACCCATTTCTGTGACTGCTGACGACCACTGTTATAATGGATAAAACAGTAGTTCTGCGTCTAATCTTTTTTCTGTTTGTTATCTGGCTGTACCAATCCAAAATTCGTAGACATCTTGAGGAAATTTTGGGGAAATGTTTGCCTGAAGAAATTTTAGAGTTGGAGATGGCAACACTGATTAACATTAACACTTTTTTACTTTTTAAGAAGTTTTGTCTAAATCAAAATTTAGTTATCCATGACAGTAATTGCTCTCAGTTAGCAATTTGTAGATGCTAAAAAAGTTAAAAAAATCAATCCAAGTAAAATACTTGTGTATTATTATAATAATCAATATTTGCGACGGGATTATCATATAAACCATATATGTAAACATAATTTATAAATTTGTTTCATTGAGACATTTTATGCAAAAGGTAACATTAAGGCCCGGTTTCTTCAACCTTTGTTAAATTATAACAGTGTATTATTCCATTTTAACTGTAAACTTAACAGTTGAAGCATTTCTTCAATTACTGTTAGTACTAACAGGCTGTTAAAATCTATGTTAATTTAACTGCCCAATTTCATGCAGTTAAATCATTTAACTCTCTGTTAGCATAGAAGTATCCAATATGACTGGTGATTAGATGCTGAACTTATATATCTGGATTATTTAGAAAATGATATCCATGAATACATAAACAGAGCGGATGATTTCTGTGATTTGACACAACAGAAGTTCATACAAAGGTATAGGCTATTTTCTACCAAGCCTCATTTTTGGCTTTCAACTTAGATCCGTTTGTTTGTTTATTCTCTTTAATTGGTTTATACTGCGAAATAATTTCCAGCAGAAGGTTTCTTTGGAACGAAGATAAATTAGTCCCACGATTTCTTTTTGTTCCAGTGTTTTCCATTTCATAACAGCAATACCAATACGCCGCTCCACGCTATTGTGATACAGACGAGGAAAGAAGCAGAAATCAAACCTGAGAGAATAGAAAGACTTCTATCCTCTCTGAATCAAACAACGGAAACAAGCGAGAATCGCAATTGTCAGAGTTCAGAAAACAGAATTGAGTCTATACTTGGTTATAGGTTATGGTTAAAATCTCTGGTACTAACAGAGAGTTAACAAACAGAATGTTAAAATGTGAATTGTAAAGTTGAAGAAACGCAATATTTTTAACAGCAATTCATACTTTTAACTTACAGTTAATTAACACTATGTTAGGTGTATTTTAACAAAAGTTGAAGAAACCGGGCCTAAGACAGATATATTTGAGTTTAGTAGATTCCATGCTACAATATGGTATTATAGGATGGGGTGGGGCAATGAAATCTTCAATCATGCCATTAATATTATTAGAGACGAGAATAATGGAAATATGTATTTAAAAAAATGAATTATCATACACACTTCATATATAAGGAATTTAATGGACTGAATATTAAACAGATATTACCATAAAATAATAACTATTATGACCATGGTTACAGTACAAGAATACATATTATATCTTGCTCTTTGTTTGAACCCAAATGCAATTCTGAAGCAGGACTAAGGCATGGCTCAAATTTCGGCCCGAGATTGTATAATAACGTCATTAAAAACATTCAAAATTAGCATCTTCCAATAATAAATTATTTAAAAGCAAGCACTTCATTAAGTCAACTAATTTAAATACTGATTAGTATTCTAATAAATATTTATTTTTCATATCTTTATATTTTCATTTTTTATATTTTTCATTTTTTATATTTCTCTCTTACATTAAATTTGGAAAAAATGTATTTTATGTTATGAAACTCTCAAAATTCAATAAATAAAATAGAACTAAAAATATATTTATGTACATAATATATTACTTCATTATGTTATTGCATAATATTTTACAATTGCGTTATTTAATACGTTTTCATTTTACTTAATTATTATTTAAAGGAGCCATCGCCCCTTGGGTTATTTAGTTAACCTACCCTTCTGTGTATTACCTGAAATTTCATTGTATTTCTTGTATTATACTTTTGGTATTTTTTACTTTACTTTTGCTTACTTATAGCTACTTGATAAATTAAATTAAACAATTAAATAATTATTTTAGTGCAGGTTTAAGTGTGTAATATTACTTTTTCACTATTTAATGTAAACTCCACTCCCACAACATTTTGCATCATCGAGAGTCCCAACCAAAAGTGTACTATTATCTTTCAATAAATATGGTATAAATCTCGTTTATAGGCCTACGCTCTTACGTATTAAACAGAGATGGAAAAATCTATTTATAGAATCTGATGGAAACGCACATTTTCAGTAATCCTACTGCCAATAAACCTGCATTTTTTATATTTGAGAAGAAATCAATAAAATGACCACTCAAGGTGTACACGCGAAGGAATACCGGTATTTTCCTTTGTCAATGTGTTGAATTTTACTCGCACTGTGTTGTCGGACTTGTAGATAAGATATTGTGCCCACGTCATTAAAGTAGAAATGTTACATAAAAGACAAAGCGTCAAATATTAAGAACGGTAAAATACTTGAAAAATGCACATGGAATGTCCTATTCTTATATGAAAGTTCAAATATTTTTGTTCTACAGGCTATATAGGCGTCCTTTCTGCACTTTATTGTAACAGACTATTCGTGCACCATCAATAAAAGCTTAAACTCTTCCGGAAGTACCTACATACACATATTTACTTCACTTTTTTCTTTAAGGGCCATACTACGCAACCAAAAATTACGTCATGCTGTAATAAATCACTGCATCATAAAGAAAGACATGTTACAATCGTAAAGGTTACAACATATTTTCCAGACATTTATTCATTACCAAGTGTTAATGCTACCTTCTTTGAAACCATTACTTGTGAAACATTTATTTCTAAACCCGATAACATAAAATTTTATTTTTCAGACAACACTCAGATATATGTTGCTAAAGTTTTCGCTCTAATCTTACTCTGGCTGGAATGATAAAATCCAGTCTTATTATCTCTTACAGCTATTTCAGTTGTCACGGATGTTACATTATTTCTATTTTCAAACTCTATATATTGAAAATGAAATTACTTTTGTCAACATTTATTAGTAGAATCAATTTACAAGATCACTATAATTTTACGGAAAAAAAGTTGTTTCAATAACATTTATTATTGTTGTAGAAAATAAAGAAAAGATTCCGTCACGGATATTACAAGATTTTGTGAATTCATGTCATATCTTATTAACAAAAAGTGTAAAACACAGATCTCTGCCTCAAGAAAAAAAAAAAAAAAAAAAAAGAGAGAGATTCATTCTCATAGTGTTCATGTGCGAGCTATGCAACCAACTAAACATACGTAGGTACAATTATGGACTCCTTCCATTGTTCTGGTACAATTTTCATTTTCCATATAGCAAGTATAAGTTTATAAATTTCGCTAGACAATGCACTTCCATCCTCTTGTATTAATTCTGCTGATTTGATCGATATCTGGAGACCTGTACTTTTTCAAATTTTCTATCGCAATTTCGACTTCAGAAAGTGTGGGTTCGAGTATAAATGGCTCAGCAGTTTGTATTTGAATTTCGTTCGGATCATTTCCATTTGCCCTGTGTACATTTAGAAGTTACCCAAAATAGTTCTTCCATCTGTTCAGGATTGGATGAGAGTCTGCAAGCAAGTCACCATTCTCATCCTTGATCACGTTTACCCTTGCCTGATATCCGTTCTTAAATTCCTTTATTCCCTTATATAAATCTCGAATGTTTTCATTCTTACTATTTGTTTCTACCTCATTCAGTTTTCCCTTCAAGTAGTCCTTAGTGTACGACTTGCTTCCCGTCTTTAATTGAAATAATTATCTCTATTCGCCTCAACTGGATCCTGTAAGAATTTCAATTTTGCCTGTTTCCTTTTTCTACTATCATGGAATAATCTTCATCAAACCACGGTTTCTTTTTCTTAGTTTCATAATAACCTATGCTCTGCTCAGCTGCAATTTTGATACTATCTCTGATATTTTCCCACACGCTATTAACATCTACCTCATTCTCAACTTCGTCGGAGCACGAAATTGGCAAGCCTATTTGAAATTTCGACCTTACAATGTTGCTTAGTTTTCTCGTCCTTTAATTTCTGAATACTGAATATATTAATATTAACTTCTTGTTCTACTCGCGTGACATTCTAAAACAATTTTTATCTCGAAAAGGAAACAAAAACGAGCAAAGTTATATTAATATTTTTTGTTTGAAATATCTCAATGAATAATCTCTGAAATTAATGACATTACTTACAGTTCACCCTCTATATACTATCTGTAGTCACATCTGTATTATGAAAATTAATATCATGACACATATAAGGGAGGATTTAAGAATTTTTTTGTAAATTTGTAACTCGTGTTTGAGCCCAACTAATGTTTTTTCAGAAGTTAGCGCCGCTGCTTATTTCTTGACTCATGACATAACGATGTGAATTTACATTTCTATAATACAGATAATATAAATTTTGTTCACTGTAAACAATTACAAAATTAATTATTTAAACAACAATAAAATAACAAACTTGCCATTTTTAGCGAACAATTTATTGCAGTGCTTTGTATAAGCATTAAGCGAATTGTAAATAATTGTCTACTATGTAAATTTTTTTCTTTAAATTATACTATCAAGGAAAGAATGAACATTAGTATGTACTTTATTAGTAAATAAACTAAAATTGAGTTTAAAATCTGGCGACTTTGCAGCTCTATGTAGCTACTTTTGAAGAACATTACAGTGATTTTTGAAATTTCGTTTTGACAACACTGCTGATTTCTACATTATGGATATAACCAGGCTTCGGCCTAGGGACACACAGTAACCAGTATGAGGTTTAGAGTACACGGAGTATAAATGACGTCATGACCCGTGTGCAGTCACCCGACTGCAACAGCACAGGTGGGTCCATAATGTGCATTACCGTTGTGTGTAGGCCTATTGTTGCTAGGCTGCGATATGTGTGACAGACTTCGGCGTAGAGACACCTGATTGAAGGTTACAACTCACTTTAATACTTTAATGATAGACATTTATTGTCTACACTAGGAATGTACTGTGTATACTGCATCTGTACAGTGACGGACTGTTTACATGTTGAGACACGAAGTAACGGCGCTCTTCATCTCCCACTCCACTCGACCAACAGAACACTATCGTCCGTGCGTTTCTGTGTCCAGGACCGAAGCCTGGATATAACATATCAGTTGTATCAGCTGAGGTATGTGATTAATGTTTGTAGTTTGCCGTATACCATATTTAATTATAGCGTTCACTAATGTCACCAGCAATTCCTGCGGTGGCTGAGTGGTCCGGGTTCGAGTCCCGATCAAGCCTGAGCTTTTTCATTGAAAAAGCAATAGTGACACTTGTGGCGGACAAGGTCGCAGTTTTTTTAAAGATTCTCCCGTCTCCCCACATTAAGCGTCTACATAATTCCGTCAACATTTCTCCATTTCGTTATTATTCCACAGCATTCCCCGAATGCTGGCTGGCGACGCACGGAGCGAGCTGGCCTAAGGATCTGCTCGAAACTTGGATACGAGAGAACGTCAGTGTAGTCAGTCGGTGTGGGTTTGGGAATGCGCCTAGTTTTGGGCTTAGCGCAATACGGTGGATCGTGAAAGGTCGCAGTGCTGGGTCATTGTGCCCCCTTCAGAAATTCCATTCCTTTCCAACGTCACCAGCGAGATATTATACGACATGTGTACAATGTACATTAAAAGCGAATATCAACAGATATAATCAGTTTCATGAATCTGTTATACTGTAGTTCGTCTTGGGTATTGAAATAGGAATGATGAATTTTGTAATAGAAAAAAGCCGTACCGAGGCAGCAAATATCTTGTTGGGTTCGACATCCGTCCTTGATGACAGTATACTGTTTTGCGAACACTAGTTGACCTTGATTCTACGTATCTAGACTGCCTGAAACAGGAATTATTACAATCCGTTATAAAATGAAAGTAATCTCCGATAGACCTACATAACATCACTGCGCCGTGCTGTGTGCGCTGTGGCTAGTGTAAATTCTCAATGAGCAGGAGGCAACATTAGTTCAGTTCAGTGAACATCGGACTCGCGAGTGAAAGTTCCAGGATGCTCTGAAGTAAGTGAAACACTTGAATACCACAGTTTAATAAAAAATTTATCAATATCATCGAAGTGTACTCCCTTTTCATTATATCCATATGTTATGTAGATACCGACTCTGTAGGAAGTGAAGGGAGTGTGGGAAAGCAGGAATAGTTTCCTTTGTGTTTAGTTTCTTCTGTCTTTATTACCAAACTACAAAAACCGTTGGATGTGCACCACCGATATGCCGTTTCTACTCAATATTAATGACAAATAAAAAAACTAATGTTAATGAAGTAACGATTATAGAGTAAAGTAGACTACATGAAATGTGGTTGAGTTGGTTATGTGATTTCCTTCACACGAATTGCAAAATTCACAAAGGCCTAATGCACATAGTTCAGTGAGAAAAATCGTTGTCTATTCTCTGAAACATACGGTACACATTTCGTAATATACAATGCCAGCGATGCCAACGCATTTAATTTGAAAGTTACAAGCAAGGCGCGAAGGAGTGACAACAGAATACAAGCATGACGCGCGAGAGTGACAGAATGTCTAATGATTGGGACCACTAAGGAGAAGTAACATTATTCACTAGTGTTGAACAACAGCGTTAATGAAATTGAAATGTTTTTCAATAATTGCAGTATTTAAAAATAAATCGATTTCTTGTTTAAAGTTAGGTTAAAATTTACCTATCAGATTATGTTACCTGTGGTCTGCGAAAATATTAAGGTCTATCCTTGACATTGCACGGAAGTCTCAGTTCGAATCCCGAATCGATTTTTCTTCCGGTGTATTGAAGGTGGAGAGTTTTATTCTGTATTCGTTTAGTACCAAATAGAAATCGCTAAATATGTTAAGGCTTAAGGTAAATCTTGTCAGAGGCATAAAAATCCTGAAATAAAAATCTGTTATGCTGACTGACTTTGATTAAATACACCACAACATGCATAACTTAATTTTATTAAGATTTTCTTTCACTTCTGAATGATATGGTATTTGAATACTACATAGTTCATCGAGTGGTTATGGAGTTTGCCATTGTACCCGGAGTTCGTGGGTTCAAGCTGGACCGAGGATCATTCATTCATAGTGTTCTGCCCGAGGACAGGTCTTTCACTGCAAACCCAGTATTCTCTAGTATTTCCTGTTTTCTGCCTTCCTCTTAGTCCCCGTATATGATCCATATATCTTAATATCGTCTATCATCTGAAATCATCTTCTGTCCCGAACTCCTCTCGTTCACCATTCCTTCCAGTGCATCCTTCAATACGCAGTTTCTTCTTAGCCAGTGCCCAACCAGTTAATTGTTCCTTTCCAGATCAGTTTCAGCATTCCTTTTTCCTTTCCTGATCAATTTCAGCATTATTCTCCCTTCACCCACTCTCTCCAACACAGTTCCCTTTCTTATTCTGTCTGTCCATTTCACACGCTCCATTCTCTTTAATATTCACATTTCAAATGCTTTTATTCGCTCCTCTTCACTTCGTCTTAATATCTGTTTCTTCCCCATGCAAAGCACTTCACTAGTCTCTCCTTAGTTTTTTTCCAGAGGTCCGCAAAAGATGTTCCTTTTTCTATTAAAAGCTTCCTTGGCCATTGCTATTCTCCTTTTGACTTCTTGGCAGCAACTGTTACTGTTTATATTATAGTACATCCCAAGTATCTGAAGCTGTCCACTTGCTCTATTGCCTCATTTAGAATTCGAAAGTTTACCGTCTTTATTTTTCTTTCTATGACCATGGTCTTCGTCTTGTTTGCACTTATCTTCATTCCATACTGCACACAGCTGTCATTTAGCTCCAGTAGCATATCCCTTAGTATCATATATTTTTTTTCCGGTAGTTTTATGGGTATTTAGTAGTTTTACCTCTACTATCTTCCGACAGAGGAAAATATCGTTAGTCGTAGTGTGAAACTTTCGCAACGAATGGTAGGCCTAAGTCTGTAGCGGAAGATGGGTCGCTCTTGATCTAATGGTTAACGATACTGGCTCCTAATCAGGAGCCTTAGGATTCGATTCCCGACTTTTCCAAGAGATTTTTCCTCGATTAGGGATTGTTCCTTGGTATGTATGATCTTGGTCTTTGTGTTCTCCTTAAATTTAAGTTAGATTTAGATAAGTCATGAGTGTTAGATAAGGATTGGCGCACCCTACCAAAATTCCGATGTGAATATCCCATTGCATGATCACCAGAAATCGCTCGCGACCCGATGAACTTAAATTCAGTGGAAGGTGACTGATGATGTAGAATCGAGATGTTTACGTGTTACAGGATTGGACAGGGAAGGATCGTGGTCCTCTTGCAATTGACGCTTTCCCGACATTCACATGGAAACACTTGGAAAACCACAAAATACCCAAGACAGGATAACCGGCCGTTGAAATCGAATCCAGGACCTCCCGTATAAAAAGCAGAAATGTTAAGGATGATAGAAATCCTAATAACGAATCCTTTCCCTGAATGAGAAACACATACAGAGAACATCTGTCTTAGAAGAATTAATTAAAGGCTTGCTGTCCCTATGTCATGGGAGTATTGCCGTCAGTTTGTTTATGAATCTGCGAATCAATGAGGTAAAAAAGGAAGGAGGAGATGTTAAAAGGTGCATGAGTGGGCGTCCTTACAAGGGTTCATGGGACTTATCTTAATGCTTATTTGAGCTCCTAGCCCATAGGCGGTCAGGCGGGCAGGAAACGGGCATGCTCTGGGGTAGGTGAGCGAGTTCTCGGCAGCCGTTGCTCTTAGTATGAGTCAAGAGGAGTGCAGTGGCGGCCACTCAGTCGCTAATCTCCTAGTTCAGTGGTTCTTAACCCGGGGTTCATGGATCTCTTGGGGATCCGTGGAAGGCACATATAAATTAACATATATCTACTGTATATTTACTACATTATTTTAACTTACACAGCAACTACGGTCCCATTCCAAGAGTCTCCGGAAAAAATGCTGAGATGTGAAATAACTCTTCTCGGCTTCTCAGCCATGTGAATTGGATTATTTCTTCCAACTCAGGTGGCTGAGATCCCGATAAAATCCATATCCAACGTCGAGAAAGCTCAAGTCCTACATGTTTAAGTGTGTTTATGAAGAAAATGTATTTTCAAGACATCCGACAACCCACGCTTTTGTAGCATTGCAGCAACTTTAACATCAACTTTTTTAGTTTCCAAGAAAACCACGCAGAACCCTTTTACATGATTTCCAAATTGATAAAATTCAACCCTTTTCAAACATTTCGTCTTCTATGACTTTACTGTTTTGAGGTTTAATAAAAATTCCTTCTTTAAATTTTGCATACATTATCTGTGGAAATATGCTTTGCAAGTACACAAAACCACTGCCGTCCTTGTTTAGGACCTTGACAAGATTTTCTTTAAGGCCGACAAAATGGGCAACCGGAATAGAGAGCAATTTATTACCATTATGAAGCAACACCGCTTTTAAGCTAAACTTCGAAGAATATAAACAATTGCCAGTTATCTGGTTTATGCATGACCTCTAGTTTACCCTTTAAGCCATTAACATCTATACAGAAACACATTTTCTCCTCCATAGTAAAATAGTTTACAAAGATCTGGCGTTTATTTCGAAACTCTGAAATTTTTGTACCAAGTGCAAGTAATTTCCATTGTTGTAGCCCAGAACCTAGAAGTTTATATTCTTCTTCTGACGAATTTAAGTCACGTGCCAAATTAGCCTATTGAGTTCTTTTTGCTTTCTAAAATGGCTTTCACTGCCAGAATTTTCTGGTTGATAGGATCTTTTGAAGTAAAGACTATGGAAAAATCTCAGATTGGGGATCAGTGTTTCCTTCACCATTACTATCAGTACATCATATAGGTACAGGTATAGGCTAGGTAGAGGCAATTCCTCGCTGTGTAGGTCGGGTCGAATGGCAGAAGGTATATCTGGATGCTGTGTAACATATTTATTTTTTCTAGACATGCCAGATATAGGCCTATTTGTGATGCAGGAGTAGCAATCATTAATATCGTTTGATGGTTCTCGCCACACCATAATAGGTACACGAGATAATGCGAGTTACATCACGTTTTAGACAGAAAATTATTTTACAACCCATTGAGAAAATCCAAGCCGATCCCTTCCAAGGTTTGTCTCTTTATAGTGACTATTAGTGGAAGAAAAGATAGATTTATAACACTGGCAACTGACAAAGACTTGGCAAAATGGAACATCATTAAGCACATTTTCATAAGTAATTCTATATTCATAAATTATGACGTGATGTTACATTTTAAGTACATTTTCAAAATCTACGCGCGAAAGTGGACTAAAAACATATCCAGTTCCCACACTACGCCTAATTTTAACTTATCCTACTTAAATGACACGTAATTTATAGCCTATGCACTTGCTGTTAAAATAACGTAGGTGCGAAGACAACTTTACCGTTAAAACATTTCAATTAACAACAAAAAAAAAAAAAGTACTTTTATTTACAACAGATAACAACTACACTACTCGTAATGTAGCAAAGGGTACCGCCTTGGTTTCATTTGAGCGAAGTCATTAACCAACTCGTATTATATCTAAGTGGCCACCGGCGTAGCTCGGGTGGTAGCGCGTTTGCCTGCTGATCCGGAGTTGCGCTCGGGCGTAGGTTCGAGCCTCGCTTGGACTGATTACCTGGTTTGTTTTTTCTGAGATTTTTCACAACCGTAACTCAGGTAATTTATAGAGTATCCTCGGCCTTATATTGCCAAATACCATCGCGCTAGCACTAACTCCATCGACGCTAAATAACCTATTATCTGAGCATTTCGAACTGGCAGCTCAAGGTCACGTACCAACGTACAAAAGTACAAACCACGCACGAGTCACTGAACTAAAAACTGTGAACTGAAGCACTGGTAATTCCAACTGTCCCAGCTGATTTTAGTTGAGGAGAATGGTCCAGGATTGGGGTAAGCACACGTGGCAAATGCAATCCGTTGCTTGACCTTGAGCCGCCAGTTCAAAATGCACTGATAATAGTATTTGTTACAACTTCGTTAAATAACCAATTAAAATAATTTCTTAGGTGTTTATAAAAGTAGAATATTTCAATATTAAATGTACAATTTACACATTTCTTCTTTAGTACGTACTACTGATTGTCCCCATGCCTTCTCAAATGACACCTCTGTCTTTCTACCAGCGGATCTTTCTGGGGGTACTCCTGTTCCATCACCCCCACATTTCACGTATAATGTCCAATAGACTCGGGTGAAGTCTCTGAGATATTGCGGATTTTCGACGTTGATATTGGAATGGCTTAGGGCTCTGGCGACTGGGGCTTATCAGAACTGTTTAGGGTATGGGACCTGTCTCTGTCAGGGTTGGGCAGAATGGGCCATCTGTCAGCGTCGGATTCACGAATGCCTCCCAGATCACCTTCTGGACTTGAACAATCATTGCATATATAGGGTACACAATGGGCCAAAGAAAGTGTAAGTGCAAGGATCCGTCCCGATCCCAGTCCTCGTGAAGCCAAACCAAGGCAGTCCAAGAGAACATTTTCTGATTTGAAGATTGTGTTCTTTGATAGAAAATATAACATGACAGAAGAGAATAACAACAACTTTGATAATACCACAGTCTACTACAGGCCTGCACAAGCTTTGCGCTCTCCGAGCCGGCTCACAGCTCATGAGCGGAATGCAGATATTAGCTGCGCTCTGAATAAGGGTGGACTAGAAGAAGGGGTGGATCTCGTACAAAATAAACACAAAAGGAAGTATTATTACGAGTGCTTATGAAATGAATTCCCGTTCAGTGTTTGCAAAACTATCTTGGACTATTATTAATTAATAAAGACGTATTTATTTTACAGAAGTAATAGAAATTCTATAGCTACTTAAATGTACAATATCATTTTGTTATATTTTTATTTATCAGTACATCAAAACGAGGTTTTATGCTGTTGGCAGCTGAAAGGAACAGTAGCCTACTGATCATAATGAAACATCAGTTACAGATGTTCGATGTCTGCCTTTATTAAAGTTGATTATAGAAAATAGTTGCTCACAACTATAAATGTTGAGCCAAACATAGCAATCATTTTCACAGCCAGCCTGTGTAGTCGTGGATATTAGGCCTATTGCTAATGTTTAGTCTTTTAAAACTCAACCAGGCTAGTAGTATTATTCAAACGATCTTTAACCCTTAGGTCACATTGAAGATCAATAAGTTCGAGCTGTAAATCGTTAAATGGTAAATGTTATGTTCCGTCTTTTACATTCCTCCACACTGTACTGTAGCAGTAGGTAAGCAACGTGAAACAGTTACTGAGAATAGGCCTACACACTGCACTCCACTGTATAACTGAGTGGTCGTTTCCCTCTCCTCTACCTATAGCAAGTCTATGTCATTGTGACGTATCTTCCTCTCCGTTTCGGCGAGCGGAAAATACCGCTCTCCCGCTCCGAAGGAGCGCGCGCGCTCGTTGAGCGCTGTTTGTGCAGGCCTGGTCTACTACGAAGCTCGATACGTAGTAAATATGCATCCGTAGATAGTTTCTAACCAGTAGGATCGCTAATATCCTCATTACAGACAATGAGAAATAGTACCGGCACAGTCTATTGTTCCTAGCACCCTCACAACTCAAGCTTCGTGACTGTATATACTAGACTATGATAATACCCAGCGAGTTGGCTCAGTCGATGCTTGAGACTCGCATTCGGGAGTCCCGGGCTCAACCCCCGTGGCTGGCCAGTCTGACTGGAGTCTTTCCTGTTTTTCCTCAGTCTCAAATGAAAATGCCGGATTGGAAATTGACATACCATGATTTATCACCGCCTCGACTCCTCCGGTGGCTAAATGGTCAGACTTCCGGCCTGTCACGCAGGTGGCCAGGATTCGAGTCCCGGTCAGGTCTGAGATTGTTCATTGAAAAATCCATAGTGATACTTGTGGCAGACAAGGTCGGAGTCAGGGTTTTTCTCGGGGTTCTTCCTTTTTTTCCCCATATTAGGCATCTACATCATTCCGTCACCATTTCTCCATTTCGTCATCATTCCATAGCATTCTCTGATCGCTGGCTGGCGGCGCACGGAGGGGGCTGGCCTAAGGACGAGGGGAGTTACCTGCTCTAAACCTGGGTACGCAGCGAACCTTAGTGTAGTGCAGTGGCGGCTCGCAACCTCAAAAGTTGGTGAAGCTCTTTTATTAAGGGACATGATGTACGACTTACCTATTTTTTTTTTTTTTTTTTTTTTTTGTAAATTAAATTGATTTGTCTGTCTCTATGGAAGGAGAATTTTATTGTCACTGATGTAGTCATGAAATGGCCAATCGGATCATGTAGCAAGTCCTTGTGAATGGAGATGCACGCCAATGATGTTAATCTCCCTTGTGCCATTGAATTGCGAAGATTTATCTTTATGCAGTTGAGTGCAGAAAAACTTCGCTCCACTGAAACGCTTGTTGGCGGTAATGTGACGATGAGGGAAAAGAGTCTATAGGTTTCTTCAATACGTCTTTGTTTTCCCTTACACTTTTTAGTGTTTGTATCAGGGGACATGTTCTGGTACTCATGATCTGTACAGAGAAGCTCTAGTTCTGTTTCAAACGACTTATTTTGAACAAATTTGGGAAAGTCTTTTGTAGAGCGACAAGAGCATTAGAAGGAAACATATTAGAATACTGAATAAATTTTAAAGTATTGGCAAAAGAGCAAAACTGAAGCTGTTCAATATCTTGATATCTAATGTTAACTTGCATAAATATGACATCAAGTATTTCAAAAATAATTGTTTGTACTTCTTAAAAAGTTCACCACCTGACAGCTTAACATATTTCCGCCCTGAAAATTCACCCCTTTCTTTAGCCTTTTCAAAAAAACTGACAAAAACTTAATCTGTTTTCAAAAAATCCATCCGAGTTCCATGCCGATTTTTTTTATTCCAACTAACAAACAGGGCCAACAAATTTTTTTTTTCCAAATAAGAACTACAGCACAGCCACTGATATTCACTGTACCACGCACTTTTAAAATGTTTGGTGCAAGATCTTGCACCTTTCCTTTTCAACTTTTTTGCCGATATATTAATAACAAGTGTTGCTTTCCTCGCTAACATTTTTTTTTATTTTAGTCGGTTATTTAACGACGCTGTATCAACTACGAGGTTATTTAGCGTCGATGAGATTGGTGATAGCGAGATGGTATTTGACGAGATGAGGCCGAGGATTCGCCACAGATTACCTGACTTTCACCTTACAGTTGGGGAAAACCTCGAAAAAACTTAACCAGGTAATCAGCCTAAGCGGGGATCGAACCCGCGCCCTATCGCAACTTCAGACCGGCAGGCAAGCGCCTTAACCGACTGAGCCACGCCGGTGGTTTCACCGTTAACACTACATCTCTTTCATCACCTTCAGTCCATCGCGAAAATGAGCACACTATATCGTTTATAGGATACATTCCTCGTTGTTAATAAACATATTTCAGTCACCACTCTTAAAAATAATTATAAAATTTTCATTAAAAATAAATAACTGCTTAGTTAACTTAATCTTGTAATATATCGTTTTAACAACAAGACATAACACAGTCACTCTATTCACACGTCTCACAAACTGAAATTAACAGGTACAAAGAAGTGTGAACACTGTGAATAACAAGGAATTTTATCTCATTGTATTCGCGTGCTGTTATTTTCCTTTCAAAAGAGCCAAGCCAGGAGGCTATAAGGTGTTTGCAGCTACAAGAGAAATGTTTTGTCAGCGATTCAAGTACCCTCGCAGACAGGTTCTATAAAAATCTTACAAGGGTTCGTTGTCATGGTTACCCGTAAACAAATCCGCAAATTGATAAGCTCTACCTCTGAAAGAGGGATATACAGTAGCTGCAATTGTCGCCCTTCCCCACTCTGCGGCAAGACTATGGGATTGGTGTTCCATAATGCAGAATACCTAAGTGCAGAACATATCACAACGCAGAACGTAAAAGACAAAATTGAAGTGAAATAATATATAATATTTATATAATTGTAAATAAGTGAAGTTGTGCTTAGTGAACAGGTGAAGTGCCGCTTCACGAGCTTCACCCGAAAAACCGCCCCTGGTGTAGTGTGTGGGTTTGGGAATGCACCTAACTTGAGGGTTAACGCAATAGATCGTAAACAGGTCGTAGTTCTGGGCTATAGTGCCTCCCTCCGTAAATTCCATTTCATCACCGGCTCAATCATAAATATCATAAACATTAATCAAAATTTAAATCAGTGACATGAACACAAGACGTTTATAATACACAACAATAGAAACAGGAACTCAACACTAGTAAAAACGGCCTACTGATACACCCAAAGATTCTACACACGCGATATGACCACAGATGTTAATGTGTGTATAAATAAACTTAGCAAAAAACTGATAACAATTTTACTTAAGTTTAGCCAGAATACTTTCTGTAATATTAATATTTAGTATAGTAATGTTAATATAGAAATGCAACATAATTAATCAATTGCAAGTTTTTTTTTTTTTTTTTTTGCATTTTCTTCCCTATTTCAGCTGTTGGAAATGCTCTTTTGACTGCCTATTTTAAGGCGTATTAGTGCTTAAGCTTCTTCTTTTAATTAAAACTTCCCGTAGGCCGCACCTGTATGTGGACTGTATTTATTTCAGAGCTGATAGATTTTCTTATAAATTATGTATGCCCTATTTCAGATAATATTAATAGTATATTAAACATACGAGGTCACTCAATAAGTCGCAAATTGAAAGGACAGGGACCTCTCAAATTGCAGTTTAGATTTCACGGCGCTTCTTCCGACGGCCTTCACCTGCTTTGTCATCGAACAACAGATGACGGCGTCTTGCCATCCTAACGGCACACACCAGCCAACTCCTCCTCGCCCCGTTCCGTGATCAATTGATCAGTCTCAGCCCCCCTCGCGTATGTGGTACCTAAGAGGTTACGTCCAATTTCGGCTTCCCCTTCAAAATTTTCTAGAGCTCCTTCAGGGGAGCAGCGTAACCCGGAGTGAGACTAGTGGCCAACAGGCTTGGAGCTCACATATTTAGTTTTGTACAGCCCCCAACCCCTTGCAAGGACGCGTTTTGCGTACCTTTTAAATTTTCCTCCCAATTCTCCTTCGATTTTTCGATTTCGATTTGCTGTGGTAATGCAAGCTAAAGTAGGAGCAAAGATTGGCCTTTATGACTAAACATGCATTACAACACGCTTCAGTAAACCTGAGAAAAAACTATTTTGAGCTTTTACACTATTTGCTTACGAAAATGCAATATTAATTATGTTACCGTCTTCATTGTTTACTGTTTTAGCAAAGCCAATGCCGAAGGAAGGAACGAATATACTGTTCCAGAATTTGTCTGCAAAGATTTAAGAATTTATGACTGATTCATTTCATTGTGTTGGTGACTATTGAATTTATAAGAAAGGACAACAAATTGTCAGTACATTCATCTTTTGGTAAGTAGCCTTTATAAACTCCGTTAAGATTTATCTTTCTGCTCCAACAGCTTCAAAGCGTTAGTCTTGTCTAGTTCTTGACTTTTCCCAATGTCCGAATTTCTTGAACTTTCAAAATTTGTTCTCTCAGTGGGCTAAAAATTACGTTTTATTTTGTATTAAAGTGTGTGTTTTAACCTAAATTTGGTAAACTTTAAGATCGAGAGAGAAATTACAACACGGTAATGCAAAGTATTAGAAAAACCAAAACTATGAAAATTTGGATTTCAGTCGGTGATGCTACAGGACATTTCAAGAAATAAACGAATCCATTAGATGTTATAATAAATAAATATATATATATAACATATTATTATAACTGTGTTAGATTCATTAGGTCATATAACGTTATAATCACATATGACATAGGCCCTATAGCGCTGTAGTATGCGATTCCGAACTAAACGGCCAGTGGTTCGATTGTTGGCATAGTCGGAGATTTATTCCCAATTTCACGGGTCTGGGTGTTTGTTCCTTATCTTGTGCTTAATCTGCGACATCTCTGAGATGGCCCTGCATCGTGCTGACCGCAAAGTTAGAGAGGTCCGTATTGTAAGAGAGTTTAATATAGATTGAAAGACATCTTCCTATAGAGTCATAGCATTGCATTGTAAGTCGGTAAAATGGAGAAGGTTACGTAACAAAAGAGTAATAGTAAGAAGGCACATATGACCTTCCTTAGTTTGACTGTTTTCGCCGTACGTATCTATAGCTCTTGCTTTATAGAGGTGTCCTCCATATGTCCTTTTGACAAATCCTTAGCTTGATAAGATTCTTTGGTCTGATTCGAAATCTGAACTTAGATATAAAAGACTTGACTGCATATTTTGAGGTGTAATAAGATAAACCACAGTTTTATATTTCGTTACAAACTGTAGGCCTAGTTTTAAGCATCTTAGTGCATGTATTGTCTATTTTATGTAAAACAATAATCTCCTGAAATTAGTGCTGTTGATCGATCAAGATATTTAATCGATTAACTATTTGAATTTAATCGATTAATCGAATTTTGATGGAGTTGAAAAAATGTTTTAATATACTGTAATACACAGTTATTGTTAAATTTAACTTGTGTTCGGTGATAAGCATTAGTATTAAATGTTGTATATCTGTATATATTGTATCGTTATATTACAGAACAAATATTTTAATTACTTACGAACATATTTTTATGAGGCTTATAATTTGTGTCAGTTTCTCCGGGAATTTTTGAGACAAACATAAATATCAAAAAGTATGAAGACTCGCCTAGTTAATGCTGCTTCATCCATGATTTTAAACTTGTGAGTGCATTCACATGCTCCGAATTAAGTGCCGCTCTACGTTTAGTAACAATGTTTCCTGCATCACTAAACACGAAAAAACTTTTTTTTTCTATCAAGCACTTCTCCACGATCGTTCAATTTAAATCCAAACGTTTCACCGAGTTTATCTCTCAAATTATCATATGACATAATGGAGTTTACACTTTTCACTAACCACAAAACTATTTTTTTTCTTTATCAAACTTCAACATAACCTTCATATACAAACTCAGTACTCGGTTCTATGATGACACTACGAAATATGTAGAAAACTATTATTTATGACTGTGACGAACTTCAATTACGTGAAAAGTATTGCCTAGTTCATGTCCAATTCTTATTACAGAATTCGTATGTAATAATAATAATAATAATAATAATAGGCCTAAACATGTATTCTAACTTATTTCTTTCTGATTCCAGATTGGTTTACTCAACGATGGCTGTTAATTCGCACTCTACACAGCAGGTGTCGCCAATTGTGGTGAAGGAAAATGGAACAGTGGAAAATCTTTCAATTGTGTAAGTACGCAGTTCATTGAAGTTAAATAAACAAATTATAATATGCTATTTTGTCAAATGTCTTATGCTTTCAGAAAATCTCACAGGCTATTAATAGCTGTGATCGCAAGTGGTTGATATGTTACATCCTCCAAAAATAACATAACATAGGAGAACAGTCACATTCTATTGTAACAATCTGTGAATTTTGTAAATCTCAAGTATTTATATATTTTCTGTATAAAAATTATTCGATATCTTTCATAGCTTCTAACTTTTCCTAGAACCGTTCTCACCTTTCACTTTGGTCCTAGGACGCACCAACAGGAGCCTTTGCCTGGGCCAGGACCCACCCATAGTTGACCCGTGTTCACCTCCACCAACTGCATACTAGTTACAGATACACACCTGAAAGATACAGTACTAATTCGGTCCGGGGTTCAGAAAGGTACACTACTAATTCGGTCCGGGGTTCAGAAAGGCACACCAGTGGCGGCTCGTGACCAAATTATTTAGTGGGGCACAACTTATAACACTAATATTGAATTAATTGAACCCATAGGTTCCTCATTACGCGAATATAGGCTTGCCATACGGAATAATTGCTGAAAATTTCAATAGCAAAATGTAAATATAAAGAATGCATTATAAACTAACCTTTCTATTTATAGATGAAGTCCATTCTTCGATCCTTAGCTCGAACAAATACTTCGATAACTCGCTGATTGAAGTTGGGTATCAAACGCACCATTTTACTCTCAATTGAAAGCATTGCTAATGCTGTCATTCTTTCTTGGCTCATTGCGTTCCTGAGGAAGGTTTTTATTCGATTTAAAGTAGCGAAGCACCCTTCACTTGCCACAGTTGACATAGGTATTGTAACACTGATGCTTAGTAATCGAACACACTCGTGAAAATGTTTCTTGCATATTGTTGCGCAAAAAGAGTTGCAAAAGTGCTGCAGCTCCTTCGGCCGCAAGCAAATGTACCCTGGAATATAGCACTTCAAGCTCTGTTCTGAGCGTAGAGTTGTTCACTTTTGAATATGTGTTGACAGTTGCCGCAAAACCTTTCTCTGGGAACTAATTACAATATTCTTGAAAACTAGATACACGGAAAAGTTTGGCAGCCGCCAAGTGGCCTGTGAAACGAAATTGTTCTTCTGCTTGCGATACAATAATATCACACGTTTCCAATGCACTGACTCATTTTTGTTGATCGACATTTCGATGTCGTTTAGTAGGGACCGGATTGTCGCCATCATTATGTTCTAAATCAGAACGAATCCTTCTGATGTTGCGTTCTTCTCTTCGCATCCACACAACCATTTCGCTTTATCATACATAGAGCTATTAAATTTTCTGTTTTTGCCTTCCGTCTGCTGTATAATGACCATATCAGGCCGGGGTGTGCCTAAATTCTTGGCGCGAACTCTGCTGTCGGAATCTAATTCCTTTCCAATTAATTCACTAACTTTATTCATATTGAAATGAACAAGCACACAACGAACACTAATGTAACTAACTTCACTACTTCACACTTAAAATAAAAGGAAGAGAATTATTAACACCACTCAGAATGTTATTATTGCCGCTACGAATACAAACGCGGTAATCGAGACATGTATTTCGTACGGTTGTCAAAGTTGCCAACACTCTTAATAAAAAAGCAGCCTACCATAATTTTGAATATAGGTAAACTACTATATTAACAATGTTAAACAATTTAATTTTAGTAGCTAAATTAATCAGAAAACATAGTTAAGCATTGCCTCTGATATGAAGTATAACAATTATAGTAACTAATCTAAAAAAGCTAGATCTAGCTACAGAATAGCGAAGATGGCAACTCAATTGGTTCTTCGGGCCATGGCAGTGTTATCAGCATTCATACTTCTGTATGTAACGGTAGCTTCCTTCTCGTCCTTATAGCGTTCTACACATTATTAAAACCATTTGCGCATGTGCAAAGAATGACCACGCGAATTTCTGTGCCCTGGCGACGCTTCACCTCTCATCTTCTCTCGCCCTGCATCCATCACATCACACCGCTCTCCACGCACTTGAAACTCGAGTTATCTGTGCGCATGTGCAAGGGATGGGCACCAGAACTACGGAGCCCGAGAGCTGAAATCATTCACATTTCACAGTATGTTTATACCTCTTAAGTCATTACGTTTTCAGCAGGTAATTTTAAACAAAAATTGCTTTTTTTTTTGTGGAAAAATAAAATGAATGGGGGGGGGCACGTGGCCATGTGCCCCTTAATGCGAGCCGCCACTGAGGCACACTACTAATTCGGTCCGGGGTTCAGAAAGGTACACTACTAATTCGGTCCGGGGTTAGGAAAGGTACGGTACTAATTCAGTCCGAACTATGCAGGTATAGCCAAGTTATATATCAAAAAGACTATATGTTAACAAAGAAGCTGAAGACTTGATGAGCATTCAACCCCAAAAAGAAGAAGTGCAGTAATTTACCGATTATGTGCTAGAGGAGTGCATCCGATACTATATAAGTATGGTACAACGTCTTTGAGTCAAGCCTGATGCTACTTTCCCGCCAGAATTATGATCGAATTCGTAGCTACGACAGAAATAACGACAAACAGTTGTGAATCTTTCCATGCAAAGTTAAATGGCCTATTCTACACTGCTGACCCTAACAATTAATATACGCTCTAAAACGAATTCAAATTGACACTTATATACAAATTATAAGTACAGCAACAAAACGAATTAAAGAAAGAACAATATATTAGAGGCAAAATGGCAGAATTTGTATCTAAATGAATAAACAGACTCCAACATCTAAAAACACTGTCTTACAATTTCTTTCAAAAACACTGACTACTCTGACTACTCTGACGTTTAAGAAGTTTTGACTAAGTTTTATAGGTACTATACAATGTACAGCTGTCAAAAAAAAAAAAAAAAAAAAAAAAAAAAAAAAAAAAAAAAAAGTGGCCGCACTCGTGAACAGCGAATATTTTCAAAGTCCACTTCGGGTCGCGGCGATGTTACACGATGCATGTGCTTGTACAAGCAGTTCCGGAACTATGAAAGTGTTCCATATCTGCGCCTCGTAGACCAGCGGTAGAATGCTTGTTTAATGATTCAAAGGTCGTGGGTTCGGGCCTTCTTCAAGTTTTCATTTTATTTTTTAATCGTTCTTTAGCGATGTAAATGATATTCAAATTATCATTTATATCCAGTTATCGTTCTTTATGGATATCACGTTATTTATATTTTGTTATCGTTCTTTAGGGATATGAATAAAATTCAGGTCATCATTTGTATTCTGTTATCGTATTATAACGATATGAATAATAATTATTATTGTATCTCCAATGAGGGTTAGCCCTATTTTACATATGTATGTTAGGGCTATAGTGTTATACACAAAAAAGATAAGCATAAAGAGAAATGGAAAAGAAAATTAAATTAGCTTACGCTATGTAAACAAAACATAAACAATCCGTAAATTAGGTATTGCGATTGCAAAACAAGTATCAGTTATCAATTTGAAACATACAAAAACATTAACAACACACATACGTAACACTTCTATAACATAAATATGCAGCTTTCCGTACCATACATAATAAATTAATACACAATAGTCACACAAACACAATCAAACTATAATTACGACATTGCGACGACATCAAGCATCCCATAACTGACTCACATACATAACAAATCAAGCATCCGTTGCAACACATACACTTCAACATAGTAACCACACTTTTAAAAGTTACAAATTTGGCTCCAAGATGAATAAATAGGACACTGTTCCTAATTACTATTCTTCTACAATTTCTTAAATACATCTGTAATAAATCTGTGAAATTCCGATATGAATAATATTCACGTTTTTTATATTGTTATCGTTCTTTAGCGATATAAATAATATTCAAGTTGTCATTTATATTGTTTTCCTTCATTAGCATTATAAAATAATATTCAAGTTATTTATATCGTTATTGTTCTTTCGCAATATAAATAATCTGTATTTTATGTAACTAATTATTATAACACAAATAAACATCTTTCTATGTAAAATAGGTTATTTTATTTAGATAATTAAATACGTATTATATAATATCTTATATTAATTAAACAAACCGATATTTATCATTTATATTCTGTTATCGTTCTTTAGTAATACTGTATAAATAATATTCAAGTTATTTATATTGTAAACGTTCTTTAGCGATATAAATAACATAAATTTAATATTAGGTTTGGAAAAATCCAGTTGCATAATACTGGCATTAGTTTTTCTTTTTGTATTATTACATTATACTATCTTGAACCACAATAAAATGAAAAGAAATAACGAGGAATTGAACCTGAGACGTTGACATCTAAATTCCGATGTTCGTCCGCTGAGCTACGAGGGCAAAAGTGTGGAAACATTTTCGGAAAAATTGGCCCAATCACACTCTAAGATTTTCTGATGATTCGTAGAAGCTAGTCCAGGATGCGGGGGGCAAAGGCTAATTGAGATTTCCCGATCTCTGATAGGGTCAAACATCCTGATAGAATTAATATTTAACCCTTGCCGTGACTTTCGGTGAAGTCCGGAGGGCCCAATTAATCAAATCCACTCTCCTCATCTCCACGCTTGGGCCCCCTGGAATTTAATAAGATGCGAAAGAGATAGTGGTGTGCGGAAAGCAACGGGATGTTACCGCATTTAGGCCTATCCTTCCCAAGAAAAACTGCAAACATGAACAAAGGAAGCTTTTAATAGAAGAAGAAGGATCTTCTGCGGACCTCTGGAAAAAGAACTAAGGAAGAGACTAGTGAAGTGCTTTGTGTGGAGTGTGGCATTGTATGGGGAAGGAACATGGACATTACGACGAAATGAAGAGAAACGAATTGAAGCATTTGAAATGTGGATGTGGAGAAGAACGGTGCGTGTGAAGTGGACAGATAGAATAAGAAATAAAATTGTGTTTGAAAAAGTGAGTGAAGAAAGAATGATGCTGAAACTGATTAGAAAGAGAAAAAGTAATTGGTTGGGTCTCTGGTTGAAAAGAATAATAGACGACATTAGGATATGTGGATCATATGCGGAGAGCAAAAGGAAGGCAGAAAATAGGAAAGATTGGAGATTGCTGGGTTTGCAATGAAAGACCTGCCCATGGACAGAACACTTATGTATGTATGTATGTTCAGAATGCTTGGAATATCGTGTCTAAAAACAGTCGCTATTTGCAAAGACTAGTCAATTCCATGCCCACTCGACTGCAAGATGATCGAGATAAGAGGAAGATAGACTAAATATTGAATTGTGAATTTTTGTTTTGTTTTTTTGAACGCTTAATTGTTTGAATGTTTTAAGGCCAACGCCAGTGAATTTGTTTTGTTTATGCCACGAAAGATTTTTATTGAGAATAAAATCTTTTTTCTTTCCATTTGCAGCCACAATATCATAATGATAAAGTCATGGCATAATATATTAATGAACCTGATGTTAATTAATAAAATAATCGTAAAAGAGAAAGGAGCCATTATGTATAGTTTGTCTCTCTCAAAAACAGAACAAAAAATAACATAAAAAGCACGTGGTTGTAGTCGAACGCAGGACCTCATGAATAAGAGGCCTGAACGCTACCATTCTGCCATCGATATCACACAGAATACTTCAATTATAAGTGTAGATATCAGGCAACGTGGTCCAACAACATGTAACATCGCCTGTCTCCGAATTGTAGCGAAGATACCCGAAGGGAACTTTGTTTCAGGAGAGCGCCCACTTTTTCTTTTGACAGCTGTACATGATAATCAACATTTTTAACCATGCTTAAAGGAGGGGCAGGCAATTTTGTAGTTTGCTGTCTCGAATCACGAATTTACTCGTCCCTGTCTTATGACAGTCCTAAGCCAGCATAGAATGGGAAGGAAAATTTTGATTTCCAACCAGTACTGCTCTATTTTCGATCCGGAACCGAACTAGTACTGTTAAGTTAATAACCTGGGACCGAACTAGTAGGCCTAGGCCTATTGTTTACTTCTTGGCTCCGAGCCGAACTAGTATATATTTTTGACCATGGGACCTAACTAGTAAACTCCGCCTCCACCATACATCATGCAGTTAACACTTGAAGTTGTTTCGAAACACTTTCAAATATATTTCCTTTTTTAAATTTTATGGTCTGTCAGTTTAGCAAAATACAACTACATTTCTGGAAAGTGTTCTATTATAGCTACTGTAATTCAGAGACCAATTTATTGCAGCAAAAATTTTGCATTGACGCACTAACAAAAGTATCCGTTATCTACTCTCGCCTCTACTCTATAGATATTATATTAACTAAATATAATATCTAGAAATGGTGTTCCTTCTTTCTATTCTTCTATTCTTTATATTTGCCTGCTGAGAGTTAGGACGTGTACAAGACTTATTGATCTTAATTTAATCACAGACAAAATTTGTAAATTTGTAAGATACAAATACAATAGAAAACGAGTAGAGGTAGTTATTTGTTTAGAAACGTGTGCTGCATAGGTCAAGTATCAAAGTTTCTCGATAATATTCAATCTGTTACTAGGTACCAATCCCTCAAGTTGGACACCTCTATATCCTAAGCACCCCTCTACCTTTGGCATTTCTGTTTGGAACCGGTTAAAATTCAATAAATATACAAGGTTTAAATCCTCTATACCAGCGGTGGTCAAAACTCGAACGGCAGTAATTACACGCGAGAGACAGTCTAAGAAGTAAGGAGATGGGAGAGAGGTACATGTCATGAAAACTACAACCAGTGGTGGTTCATGCACTAACCTTGAATTCTTCATCATAAAAATAGCAAGCTTTGCTGAATCAGTAATGTCACTATTGTCATCAAGAACCAATAAGAAATATATACAAATTTTCTTGCTTTTTTAAATATTCCTCAATGAACACAAACAGAAATTTCCTGAATTCTCTTCTGCATATTTAGTCGAGAAATGCGCAGTTTTTCAAAATTAATTAACAACTTTCATTGGACAAATTATTTCAGCCATCTTGAACATTACACTTTTATAAAACTTTCCTTCGTTGGAAGACAAGAGAATAAGCTATTTCGTTCGCCACTAGATAGCTGGCTTCCTTACATTTATTTATGTCATCTTTCTCTTCATGACGATGATTGAAGGCTGATTTCAGTTCTTGGAGTTTAATAGCTCACTTCATTACTACACTAGCACGTAGACTTAATATTCACTCAGTTTCTCTATAATAATAATAATAATAATAATAATAATAATAATAATAATAATAATAATAATATTATTATTATTATTATTAAATTAATAACTAGTAAATAACTGATAATAGTCATCAAAAGATTAAAGAAAGAAATTAAAATGGAGATATAGCGTAGTAATTATTTTATCATTCAAGGGAAAATGTAGGCCTACATATTGAGGCAAGTATATAAGAATTATGGTAACACTTGCTGATAAATAATAATAATAATAATAATAATAATAATAATAATAATAATAATAATAATAATAATGGTGATGATAATAATAATAATAATAATAATAATACCTGTTATGCCTGTATATTCAGCGTAATGCTCTGTAATGTCGTTTCTATATACTACTACTAATTGAACCGTTCAGCAAAGTAACATAATTACATTTTCTCCGACAGAACAGCGAATAAATTCCTCTTCCCATTCTGTACGAAATCTTCTGTTCCTGCTCGTAGAGACAGAGGGTTTGTAGAGAGACATGGTACCGACACTGCTTACCATCAGTACGTGAGCGAGAGAGATAGCAATGTACAGGAAACTCCCCTCACTAACATGAATGTTTTTGATTACACCAGGGCTGGGCACATTACGTGATTCTGACAAATGAGCGCTGTGTGCTTTAAAGAGATGGTCTCGCGAGCGATGTGACGTATGCATACTGTACGTCATTCAGTGTCGGCGCAGTGGTGACTCTGCAGTATGAAGGCGAACTTTGAAGACGAGCTTCCGCTCATACACTAAAGCGTCCCGCTACTCCCAATGCTTTTAATGTATCATGGTAGAGAACAGTGGATTAGCAAAGTGTTTAAGTTGGCATAAAACACTCCAACTGATTAAGAAGGTCAATATCCAACGGCATTATTCTTTACAACATGCTACTGAATATGACAAATATGTTGGTAATGAACGCCATAAATTAATACAACTTAAAGAAAATGTTTCTCAGGTACATTATATTATAGTATCTATTTGATATTTGCATTACATTATAGGTTATTATACATTTAGTAATATATATTTTTAAATTATACAAGTTTTATGATATATCATAGTATAGTATATTACAGTTCATGATATATCATAGACCATATCATATATATCATGAACTGTAATACACCATACTATGATATATCATAATATTTGTATAATTTAAAATTATATATTACTAAATGTACTACAATAACTTATAATGCAATATAAATATCGACTATATGCTCTAATATAATGTACCTGAGAAATATTTTCTTTAAGTTGTATTAATTTATGGTCATATATCATATCATATCATATCATATCATATCATATCATATCATATCATATCATATCATATATCGCATCGCATCACATTATGTAATATAATATAATATCATATTATATTATATTATATTATATTATATTATATTATATTATATTATATTATATTATATTATATTATATTATATTATATTATATTATATTATATTATATATTAACAGGATGGCAATAATGCACTTAGTGAATCGGCTATGAGAGTTAGCTACAAAATTTGCCACGAAATTGCAAAGGAATTGAAAACATTCAACGAAGGTGCATTCATCAAGCGATGTTTAATTATATTGGTAGATGAACTCTGTCCACAGCAAGTAGGGGAAGTGGAAGCCATATGCCTGTCTCGTAGAACCGTGGTGAGAAGTTGCAGTATGTGCGTATGGATTATGTAAATAAGCGTAATGATTTGTGTGTGTGCATAGAGCGAAGTTTATTTCATTAAATTAATAAGAGTGTTATAAATTCTGTAATGTACAATGGATTGATGTAAAATCCTTATAAACTATTATGTACTGACAGACTGAATGACTAGAACAACCGTGGCTCTTGTTACATTAATGCAGGGAAGGTAGCTGTAAAGCGAGTCCGCCACTGCGTGAGCGTTCTGCTCTGGATTGGAATTGAAGTGCCCTGCGGAGCGAGAGCAGCTCTGGCCGACTAGACTGAGCCGCTCTCATGCCCGGCCCTGGATTACACGATGTAATCACGATACCAGTTTGGTCACTGCTGCTCTATATCTTCGACATCTATCCTGTAACTTGGACGTCCTATTGAAATGTTTAAAGTACTGACTTGTCAATGCTCAATTAATCTGCTGTCCCTAATGATTTGGTTCCATTTTTTGCTGCAATCACTAATGAACGAGAAAATGAGTCACTATATAAACTATACACACAACATTGGCTTACAGTACAACCCGTCTGTTGTAAATTGACCGCTGTTGATTCCACGAACTATAGTCCCGACGCTGTTATTTTCGGCGTGGCTCCTCCTCTTTGCTTTCGCTTTAGGAAATGCAGGCTCTATAAATACTAGGTAGGTATTATCGTTCACCATTTTAGTTCTTTCGTTGCCGTGCTACCAGACGAGGAATCTATTTGCCGAACCGTTAAACATTGTAATGTCGTAGCTCCTATGATAGTAAATGAAATGCACTCTAAATTTTCGGAGTCATAGATAAATATCTAAGGAAAGCACAGAAAAAAATTCGAAATGAGAATCGTTTTTGGAAAGTGAGAAAAAAATTACTAACTTTGAAGTAATCCGTTCAAAGTAGACATTGACGCCCTTAAAAGTTGATAAGCGACAAACTTTTTATTTTTCACGTTAGATGGGGAGTCAAAGCGAGAGAAATGTTTAGAAAGAATGAAAATTACTTTTAAAAGTGGCTGCTATTCAAAATCTTTACTGGTTTGCGAATTACGGCGAGTTAAAAATTCGGGAAGTTGCCTGGCGGACTTTCATATGCAGAGTGACAACTTTGTTAGAACTGCGGATTCTCATGCAAATCATCGCCCTGATTTCAAATTTGTTTTCAAAATGTTTCCATTGCTTTAGGTTTTCGAGTTAATCGTGAGTTTTGAAATGTAATTAAAATATTTGTAGCACATAAATAACATCTATGCTGATTAAACAGTAGTATGGCATACTTTAAAAGTGAGAAAAATGAAAAGAATGTCATAACAGAGTAGAGTGCATTCATCCCCTCCACGAATGCTTTGATCCCTTCAATGCCCCGCGCACCGTAATCGCCTACGATGTTTTGTATAAGACAGTTGCGACATCAGCTCTCTACGGTCATGTAATATTAAACGCATAGTACATCATCATCAACATCATCATGTACGACAGATAACGAGGAATGAAGATTTTGGTCTGTCATGCAACTCAACATTTTCGGAGTTACAAGACTTTTTCACTACTAGTCTTGCATATTGGAACCAACTGTATACTGAAATGTTAATAAAAGTCCATTTATTGTTCCTGTTACGAGCTTGTTTCTTATTTTTGTCTTAGAAAGTCATGAGAAAAGTCGTCGACATGCAGAACTTGTGTGATTCAAAGACAGAATTTACATTAAGCGCGAATTTAGCAACACCCAGAAACGTAATTTTATTGTTGCATGTCATTTTTAATGTAAACGCACACAGTCGATGCCTTTATTAATTTGTTTCTCAAGTTAAATATTTTAGATAATCGTAAGGAGCTTGTGTAATAGAGGCAGACTAGGAGTAATAGTAATATGATCGTGATCAGTGATCACACAAAGTAATAATAATAATAATAATAATAATAATAATAATAATAATAATAATAATAATAAAACATTTTATTACAGTCTGAAAAGTTGATTCGAAATTATCATATTTTAGGGAGGATATTTAATATTATAATGACATATTATTTGTTGGATGAAATTATCGTACAAAACAATAATTATCGTATGATCTGGCAACCCTGGCTGACGTAGAGGTAATTTCTCACGTGTTGGGTCCAGTGAGGTGACACTCCGTCGTGTTGGTACTTGATACCACATAAATCTCGTCTGCGACTGCACGTCATCCAATAGTATCGGCAGCACGCCCTGGCGCACTGCAGCAATAAGACGCATTGTTGGAATGAAGGAACGATCTATCAGGCGGTCCACAAGTTTGTCAATCCTCAAATTGAAGCTCCACTGGACTCGGAATGTAAACTCCCGCATCCAACAAGGGTTTCTCGTCGATCCCACAATGCGTGTTGTGGTGAATGGCATTAGTGTTGCGAAATTCGTCTGAAAATAACACAGTAGCCAAGAAGCGGGGATATTGTTATCTTTACTTTATATCATAAAATAGAGCAGCGGTCATCAGCATACTGCACTCTCGGGCTAGCGTCTCTTACCCGCAGGTCTCTTACAGCACCAGCGTGCACCCGTGGCTGCTAGTGGGTATGGGCTATTCCATCTCAAATCGACCGAAATATAGAGAAAATTGACCTTGCAATTTTTAAATACAATGAAACTTTTTCTGTCCGTTGACAACTGTGATACAGTGCTTTGTGCAAAGTTTGAGGCATCAGAACTTCATAGTGTTTAAATTAAAAATATTTAAATGTATCGTATATTCATAAAATTAGCAACTTTAAACTGTTGTGGCTCCGAAATCCTTTCACCCAATGATCCAAAATCATGGTTTATTTTGATGCTGAGAAATTAAAGTTTACATTGATATGTAAACAGTTTTTCTTACTTTTCATAGAAATGGAGAAATTTAGATTTTTCTTCATTAAGACGCCTTTGCCCACGAAAAAATATTTTAAAAATATATGGTTAGATTCCGCATTGAAAGTACAAATAAACATATTTTTTACTGGTGCACCGTTGATAAGAAAGTATTGAAAATATCAAATAAATAAAATAGATAGTATGCGCGTGAAGTAACCAGCTGACTGTGAGGCAGGAGCTAGCCGAGACAAGCAAGGCCAGGAGACAAAGACGTGATGTTTCGTCTAGTAGCGCATAGCTGGGCTAGCTTTACCACAAGTTTTCATAAACACAGGAGTAAAATGACGCCCAACGCTCGCTTATCTTCATCTCTCGGCCAGTGCATGCGGTACTGCGTCGTTCAAGTCTAGGTGTGTGAAAATAATTTATTTAATACCCTCGAAACTTATTCCCGAGCCACTAAGAAAACAATGCCGAATCCCTCTTAATAATGCAAAGTTTTTTCTCAATATTTTTTTACATTTTTACAAATGGGCAAAAAGCCTAAAAGTAAGTAAAATCAGATTATCTGTCTCTCTGTATACAATAAAAATAAGGATTAGTTCTTAACATAACCTACCAAATGTCAGCTTCAAAATGAGCTCCCGTTCAGTGTTCCGCAGTAAACGGTTCCAGAGTTCTGAGCGCTGAAAGAGGCTTGTTTTTATAAAATACGCTAAATTTGTTGCTCAACAATACGAAAACCGTTTGACTTTCGATAGTATATTTTTGCAAGTGCACTCTCCTCAGCATCTTGTATAAATAGGAAAAAAATTAGAGTATTAAAAAAATGCTAGGAATAGCCCGTATGCTGTCTCCCTTCCCTTCTGCACGACGGAGCATAGTTTGTTGCACTCTTTGCACTCTACCCATTTCAGCGAATGCTTTCAATCACTGTTTTCGAAGGAGGTTCTTAAGGAAATACCGCTTTAATTCTGTAATTTTCTCGTCGTCGCGGTCCTGATACGTCTATTAATAGGCTTACTAATGAATTCCATTTTACGTCCGCTCTCCAGTTCGTTGTGAAGGCCGATGGTCGGGTGTGTCTTCCAGGTATGAATGCACAGCTAATGTCGCGTTCCACACAGCTGATTCACGCAGCAAAACAAAACAAGAACCCAGACCGCCTGGGGCCTTATCTCGAAAGAGGCTGGCGGACGGTTGCCATAAGTACACTCATTTATACCACAATCACAACAGAATGAGGCAGACTCATGGCGCAAGGTGCAGAACATGCATTCTGGCACTGTCAGTTGACACTTCACGGAAGAGTTTTATTTTCGTTTTCTGGCGAGGCTGTCACTGTAGTCCTTGTATATTTAATGACGGTACATCAGTTGCAAGGTTCGCGATAGCGAGATGGTATTTTGGTGAGGACTGGACATGAGATCAACCAGTGACGAAGCTAAGGTGTAAATACTGGGTAGGTTGAAAAATCTGCTTACCTCGCATCTTTTTATAGAGCAGATGTATATCGGCTTTTATATCAAATTTTTATGTGACACAGACCCCACAAGAAGATGATAACCACTCATTTCCACCCCCAAACAGAATACAAGTTAAAACAATATAATTATTTATCTCAGAGCACTCTGTTAGCCAAGGATACTTCTTATACCATGAAATTTGAAAGTTTTTTTGTCTTCCTCCATATGTAAATGTGGTGTCGAACTCATATCTTTGTAAGGACATTTTGTTTCATACGTCCAACTTGAAAACGACTTCTCTTTTAATTCTACAAATAATGGCTTCAATGGATGAGCCATTTTACACAGAATTAATTAATATGTACCGTAACACACACGTATGTACTTTTGATTAAACTAAATTCAACAATGTGGCGGCGCATTCAGAGAACACCAATATAGCGCGACGTAATATCACAGTCTACTATATACAGTCGCGAAGCTCAACATGTAGTAAAAATGCAAACATGGGTAGTTGCCCACCACTAGGATCGCTACTATCGCCTCATCATCGCAGATCTCTCTCCTAGCAGACGACAAAATATGTTACACTTTTGTTGTGTTCTTTTGGAAAAATTAACACCTTCCTTCCATTATTGAAATATTAAATGCATAAAGTTAATTTATTATTTTAATGAAGTATATTAAATTCCACCATAAACTCGAAGACACCTACAAGAAATAAGTAATATAATTTTTGTTTGTGCTAAACGAACTGAAATTTACTATAATAGCTTCACTCATTCAAGATTATAGCCATATTTAACTATGAAACCAATAAATATTAATTTGCATTTCCCTTTGCAACAATAATAATGGAAATATGAATTAATGGAGTAACTTACGCGTACCGGTACTTGTAGTGTAGGCTTACGTAGTTAACAAAGTGGGATGAGGTTAAGCAATAATAATCACACCAGAATTGGAAATAAAACGTGATCAATAAATTTTATTGTAACAGACTTTTTCTACGTCTCTAGTAAAGCAACAAATAAAAATAACAACGAAATTAACAGCTATAATTAAAAACAAATCCTTTGAAAAAAATAGGCCTAAGCAATAATAATCCCACCAGAATTGAAAATAAAACGTGATCAATAAATTTCATTAAAACAAACTTAATTTTTCTACGTCTTTAGTAAAATAACATATAAAAATAATAACAAAATTAATAGCTACAATTAAAAATATATCCTCTGAAAAAAAAAGTAGACCTAACCTTTATTTCTCTGGAAATTTAGCAGCCTAAGTGACAGAACTTTAACCGGTATCTAATGTCCTTTCGGTTAGACAGAAACATTTCATTGTGAAATTTAAGGATATAATGTATTCTAACAGTCACAAAGAACTTCAAAATTAAGAGTTTTGTTTCTGCACAGCATTCTTGTGGAAACCCAGGAACCTTTCTGAATCTTTCGGAAATCGGACAAAGGATAACTCTGGACTCTTTCTCTTACTGTTGCTACAATTTATAGCACTACAAAGGTCTCCTCCTTGTCCCATATTATTATTCCAATTATTATATTTTAGCCATTAACATTTTCATTACAACCAATAACGAACATTTCACAAGCATCAATGTGAAATACGCAACGAGCTAGCACTCGATAGAAATACGACACAGTCCAAAGTCGACATGGACAGTCTATTGTTTCTAGTTGCTAACCGCTTGAAGCGCTTTATCACGAGATTTGCAAAAAAACACCTCAAGCTTCGCGATTGTATATAGTAGACTGTGGTAATATTGTGACGGAAGGCTAGCCTCATCTCGTACGGAGATGTAGCGAATCGATACTCCCTTCCCAGACCCCCTTAAGGTACGTTTTCCTCGGTACGACTATTACGATGATCGTTCAACGATGATCGTGCAACGATAATCGTTGAGCACTATTTCTTTGTATTTTCTAGAATCGCGGCAGTCGCTCGGAGGAAAACAGCTCTATAGAAAATACAAAGAAATAGTGCTCAACGATTATCGTGCACGATCATCGTTGAACGATCATCGCAATAGTCGCACCGAGGAAAACGTACCTTTAAGCTTACGAGTCAAGATCGTAGCCATGCCTTTAAGATTCGCTGCTCGTACTGCTCTCTCCATACAGGAATGACTGCTAATAGTGAACTTAAAATATGGAAGGATCAGAGTGCAACCAAGTATTACGTACGATATATGGTTATTACTAGGCTTCGTATTCCAGCTACCTAAAGACTGAAGTTAAAGATACATAGGGAATACAGTACGTCGAACACAGGTAATGCAACGGATAAGGATATAAACAAACAGGTCGTCGCTGCGTATTCGTGGAGTACAGTCAACCCTGACATTCAGAAGCTCTAATAGTAAACACATGTTTGAGCCGTGATGTTCATTTTCATCGTGATCTTTGCAGTTAATAATAACGTGCATTCGTAAGTTACGGAACTTTAACATATGCGGATGTCACTTGAAATTATTTTACATTGCAGAAAATTCTTTCAATAGCACATTACGTTATTGGTGCATGATGTAGTACAAGATATTACTATTGTGTGACATTTTTTCGTGTTTCATTAGGATATTGCATATCGCTCATCACTGAAACCCCACTTATTTTCTATATACTGTTGTAGAAATTCTCTAAAATGTAGATTATTTAACTTATTAATTGAAATGTTGGCACTGAACATCATGGTGGGCTACACAAATCCATGCTAAACGTCGAGTTAATATCTTCATAATTTTCAGATTTTGATGGTACTAGTTCTTTTTGATTAAGTTCAACACACTTTCTGTGCCTTTCGGTATTGCAGTGCCTTTCAGTTCACTGTTTTTGTCATTTTACGTCTATTTTCCAGTGGCGAAGCTACATTCATGCAACTGGGTATTTTAAAATTCATTCCTTATATATATATATATATATATATATATATATATATATATATATATTGTAGATAAACTCCAGTCGGCGTGTTTTTCGCTCTGCAAAGATGTCGATGATGCGTTCTTTGAAGATATCATCCCTGAAAGATTGTTTAACAAGCCCTTCTCAATAGCCAGAGTACTCAAATTGCTCAGTTTAGAATCTGACATGAAGTTCCTTAAAAATGTCTTAACTCTCTTCAATGCACTCATACTTCGTTCACTCGACGCAGTAGATACAGGGAAGGTGAGAATCAGTCTTATGAGCCACATTGTTTCTTGATAGATTTTTTTTCTAGGCTATTATTCAAAAAAATATTTCAGCAACAAACCTGCAGGCAAATGCTTTGTTTGGTCAGAATAAACTTTTGTGATCCATGTTTTTAAACTCACAAACATGCACTTGAATACCGCTCTCACTTCACTTCACCGCGTCGTTATTTCAAGACGCTGCTGCTAACCTATACAATCATGTTCCTGGGTCGAAATGTGTCATTAGAAAAAAGTTCGTTTTCACGTAGTATTCTTTACCAGCCGTTAAATATATTTTCAATTTCAAATTCGTTTCAGTAGTTAATCTAATTCGAATTCTATACTATATGTGTATTCGTAGTACCGAAATACCGAACCCACAGGTGATTATTTGAATAAAAACGTAAGTGGATAATGGATGATACATGATAATAATGAACACATCTGTACTTTACGGAAACAGACCGATGAAAAATTAATACTGCCCTATAATTTCTCACACACTGACAGACTGCAGCGTTGGCAAAATGTAGCCCAATGAGATTCGATCGAATGACCATTTGTGAATACTCAATTTTATGTGTGAACACGTTATTCTATCAAATTTTATTTTCTCACACTCTAATAGCCATAAGAAGTTTCTCGCTTCCTCAAAAACATTACGAAAACATAATAGAAAATTTAAGGTAGGACTGAATTCCGGACACTGCGACCATTATTTATGGCAAGGAAAGCTTTGCTATTTTCAGTTTTCTTTTCCTGTTATGTGAATAGCGCCCATTGTTTAACGGTCAATTCTTGGATTCGTGAATTTGCCGACACCTGACAATGACTTTATTGGGAGTCGCCTATGCAACAAAAATGAACTAATTAATGAATGACATATCCAACACATCCGCCTTCCAACATTGTAACTATAGCATAGGTCGTGGATTCTGTTTATTACTCTCTGAATGTGTGTGGCTTCATTTTGATATTTGTAGTTGAATTTCGGGACGTTTGTAGCAGACTCGCTAGTACTGAGATTGTTAACGATGAATGACACGTTCAGAGTCTAGGCTCTTCACAGAGCTGTCTAGCATTAGTGACGTATGCAAGCACTCCGCTTGGCGCATGCGCATATGCTTTCTTTATCTGCTGCAGCGAGCCTGGTTTGTAGCAGAGCAGTGTATATTGGAGAGTACCGCATTCTTTTGATCCGGCCATATTTACTCCTGCGGAGAGACTGTACAACGCAAGACTTGCGTAGGATCAGAGTTTCTAGTGTGATATTCCATTGTTATCTTGAAGAATACCGTGTTGTTGTGCAGTTAATCAATGTGTAATCTATTGTCGATGTACAAAATTAGCATTTAGTCACAAACAAGAGGAGTAATATAGCCTATTTCAATGCTTAATTTCTCAACGACATAATATTTTCACTGCGGGCTAAAGCAAGGAGATGCTCTATCACCTTTACATTTTAACTTCGCTCTAGAATATGCCATTAGGAAAGTTCAGGATAGCAGAGAGGGTTTGGAATTGAACGGGTTACTGCTTCTTGTATATGCGGATGACATGAATATGTTAGAGAAAATCCACAAACTATTAGGGAAAACACGGGAACTGAAGCAAGTAAAGCGATAGGTTTGGACGTAAATCCCGAAAAGACAAAGTATATGATTATATCTCGTGACCAGAATATTATTCGAAATGGAAATACAATATAAAAATTAGAAATTTATCCTTCGAAGAGGTATAAAAATTCAAATAACTTTGGAGCATCAATAACAAATATAAATGACATTCAGGAGGAAATTAAACGCAGAATACGTATGGGAAATGCCTCATATTATTCGGTTGAGAAGATTTTGTCATCTAGTCTGTTGTCAAAAATCTGAAAGTTAGAATTTATAAAACAGTTATATTACCGGTTGTTCTGTATGGTAGTGAAACTTGGACTCTCACTTTGAGAGAGGAACAGAGGATAAGGTTGTTTGAGAATAAGGTAATTAGGAAAATATTTGGGGCTAAGAGGAATGAAATTACAGGAGAATGGAGAAAGTTACATAACACAGAACTGCACGCATTGTATTCTTCATCTGACATAATTAGAAACATTAAATGCAGACGTTTGAGATGGGCAGGGCATGTAGCACGTATGGGCGAATCTAGAAATGGGAACCCGGAGGGGAAAAGATCTTTGGGAAGGCCGAGACGTAGATGGGAGGATAATATTAAAATGGATTTGAGGGAGATGGGATATGATGATAGAGACTGGATTAATCTTGCACAGGATAGGGACCGATGTGGAGCTTATGTGAGGGCGGAGATGAACCTCCGGGTTCCTTAAAAGCCATAAGTAAATAATGACATAATATTTATAATTGAAAGTATCAAGGTGGGAAAAAGCGGACGTTGAAAACCATTCCAAACTGGTATAATACTGGTAACAAAAACAGTTCTTGATTCTCAAGAAAGTTGTCATAATAAAGCGAACTTCAAATATCTTATGCTAGATAGATCCACGCAGGATGCGTTAGAAAATTTACTTTCTACTCTCTGTTCCATAAATGCAATCCCTGATGCAAAAGAATTCAAAACTGCATTACAATTTCTCAGTTTTTCTCATAAACGGAGCATGGAAATTACGCAGTTTGCGATTCTGAACAATTAGTTGAGTTTTTAGGTATAGATGTAAGTAAACCCGAAACAGAAAGGTCTAGTGAAGATGAATGTGAGAAAAGGAAATTGAGGCTAAATTGTAGTTTAACTGAAAACAGAAATATTGACTTGAGTGAACAAGCTCTTTACTACTTGTTGGGCTCAGTTTTGTTCAAAATAAAACAAAATGAGTTATAGGCATATAGTATTTGTGAAAACTGTTTTTCATCTCTAATAGTAATAACTGATAACAGGGATGAACCTATACATTTTATTAGCACATTAGTGACTCAAGTCGTACAAGGAAATGTCACTTGTATACTATTGTAAATCTGTGTTTGATATAATTCTTAATGTAGAAAAATGTGTAACGTTGGTAGAAAATGAGTTGACACTAAAGGATTTGAAGTCTTTAATTATTAACACTTCAACGTTCACAACTTGTCATAATATTTTTTAAAAAGTTATCACTGTATTTTAGAACTACAATGTATTTATTGTTAAGAAAATTGTCTGTTATAGCAAATGCTCTACAACAATCTGCTAAATGGTGGCAGTGGAAGTTTTGGTACGAGAACTGCATAGAAAATTGCTGATGTTATCCCTATTGAAATGGACATAACATAAATAATAAAGTGTTATCTCTAATGAGTCATTTCACTATGACAATAATGTTTATTAATCCTTGTCTCCTGTATTCAATAAACCACAACAACATGTATGATATCGCCTTTAATGACCTTCCTTCTAGCATTATTGCTTATGCTTCTGTGCCGAGCCAGGAGTAAATATGGCGGCCGCCGCCGAGAATGCGGTACTCTCTAATATACACTGCTCTGGTTTGTAGCAGTATCACTCAGCGAGTAGCCACAATGCAGTTACGCGCTGGTTCCGCGCCAAGGAGCTGGCGTCAATCCTTCCATAACTAGACCGAAAACTAGAGTTTTCATTTACCTAAACCAATTAAAACAGGAAAATGTAAATCCGCTTATTTCTTGAAAATCCAATGGGTATTCTAAGGCTCACAGATTACCCTTCAGCCACAGTCTACTATATACAGTCACAAAGCTCAATACGTAGTAAATATGCATACATTAGATAGTTGCTCACCACTAGGATCGCTAATATCGCCTCATTACAGACAATGCAAAATAGTACCGGCACAGTCTATTGCTTCTAGCACTTTCAAAACTCAAGCTTCGTGACTGTATATAGTACACTGTGCTTCAGCTTCGCCCCTGCTATTTTGCACAATCTTTATGTAAAGTTGTTTACTGTTATATTGACAGTGAAAATATTAGTTCAAATATTCTCACTTATGCCCTGCAATATTACACGCTTGAGCGTCTTACCCAAGGCATTTTACCCTGCAATGAACCTTCAGCCACGAAGATGTAGTTATTTAAATAATACGACTAGTAAGAACAGTGATAGATAAGACTACTCACTATAACTGCGTCCCTAGAGGACGAGGGCAGAGGATGCGTAACTATTTTGTATACAGACGTACTTGTACCTGCGCTGTGACGTCACATATACTTCGAATCAGACAACTTCATTCCAATTTATAGGTAGCTGGAATACGAAGCCTAGTTATTACGAATTTATAGGCCTATTATTACTAGAAATAATAACTCCAATTTTTTGGGTAGGCTAAGCTTCAAAGCCTCTAAGAGCGTCGTCACTGGAGATCACCTGACATTCGCTATGAAAAATATCGGGAAAAAATTCAAGTAGATAATCAGCCCCGATGGAATTCACACTTAGGAAGCGCGGCCGCGGACTTTTCGTTCTCATTCTTATTACAGCTAGCAACAGAAGAAGAGATTAAGTTGACATATTATGCACAGATACATTTCATATAAACACAAGACATTGTAATGGTTATTATTGGACAGCTTAATCATGTTCGATTTAATCGTGCTGTTTCTACACTCATCGGTAAACTCCAGCTTTCTCTATTGTATTGTATTTATTTACATTTCATACTATTCGTGCATCGCTTCTCAGTTACAATATGAAACATGTCAAAAAATCTTAATAGTAGGTACTACAAAGTCTTGATTATAGTCACAGTCTAGTTAAAATATATTCAGAAGAGTTTTACAGTATATTCGTACTAGTACAACACAAGGGGTTAGTATCGATACTTAATACAAGACAGAAATATTCATGTATCGTTGGTTGAATGTCATAAATTCTACAGAATAAAAGGCATGAGAAATTAGGTACTTATTTAATTTGGACCTAAATAATCTTATGTTTTCAGTTTAATTTTTTTATATCCATAGAGCGGCTATTAAAAAAATTAACTGCCATATAACGCACTCAAAATTTTACTGCCATATAACGCACTCATTTTTGGTAGCACGATAGATTTGCCGATGGAATATGAAAGTCATTTTTGTCGCGTATTTATGCTATGAACTATTGCATTAGTTACAAAGTGTATTAATGAAAAATTTTACTGACAAACCATAGACATTATTTATAGTCTTTTAAAATGGTCCTACATGATTTGGCACCTACTATTACTCTAATTGCTCTTTTTTTGTAGTAGGAATATACTGTTACTATCTGTTAAAGTGTATAAATTCACATTGCATTTTTTATAATATGTTTTAGAATTTTACGGTTTTACATGTTTTTAATGTCACGTGTTTGTTCTGTGTTCTATGAAACTGACTCATATTTTTAAATATTACAGTGTCGATGGAGATGGACTGGGTCCAGGCTGGAAATTCTGGAGAAGACGACGTTATATCGTTGCGTTCCTCGCCTTCCTTGGCTTTTTCAATGTATATGCGTTACGTGTAAACCTTAGTGTTGCTATTGTTGCCATGACAACCTATAAAAACGTAACGTTGGAAAATGGGACTACAATCGTAGTAAGTAAAATGCTTCATCTAGCACAGTAATAAATCATTACATACTAGGCCTTCCTACTGGTGAACCCAGGTACTAAGATAATTTGCACGGACAATAATATAACTGTGAAGAAGCATTGCTACAACTGGAACGACTTTGAAAACTGAAGAGGTTACTCAGTAGCAGTTACTTTGTTTATCATATTTATGCGAGTTTTGCAATAATGAGTCAATGGGAGTAGTTATTTAAGTTACAAGGATTGAAAGTGAGGTTTTACGGTTGCGTTGAGATAGAATTTCGAAACGAATTCGTAAAACACTTTCATTTCTTGTAACGTACAATACTTTATATAATATTATGTCGAATTGAATTATTTGTAAGACATGAATATTAACATGTACGTATTGAACAACCGGTAGAAAAGGACATCCCTAAAATATGCCCTCAGAATGAACTGGCCCGTATATATTCTTGAAGTTGGCGAACGAACTACGTTCATTACGGCTAACCTTCATTCATTCATGCAGGAACAGTCAAAAGATGGAAAATCACGGAGAGATGAATAGATAGGTAGGTATTTTGAAATTCGAAAAGAAGTATCAGATAAATGTAACGAAACGATGGGGAAATGATCCAAGGGGGTAGACATTTTGTAGAAGTTTTACAAGAACAGACTCAGGTACAATATGTACGACTTCCACAATCTATAGGAGTAATATTTCATCAATTGTGTAATGATTAACGTGAACTGCACAATAAATATGAACATGGTGTAGATGTAGGCTTAATTATTATTTACTAATTTCTGTATTATTAAATGTACATAATAATGATAATAATAATAATAATAATAATAATTATATATATATATATATATATTAGAGTGTTGTAGCTTCCTTTGCCATTACTATAATAATAATAATAATAATAATAATAATAATAATAATAATAATAATAATAACAATAATAATAATAATTATTATATATATCAGTGGCGGCTCCTACGTATTTCTTAAGAGGAGGAAAGAAGGTAACAGGACGAAATGACACCTTCTTGAATGAAACATGCTACAAATTAGCCAACATGCATACATGTAAGACCAGGTAGTGTTGGGATTGGTCTTCCCTTCTGTGTAGCAATAATCTGTTCTTGTAAACTGAGTTTCCTAAATTTTCCAAAATATATAATGTTTTCACTTCCATTCACTGTTGAATAATTGCACAAATTAACAATTACAAGGAAATTCACCTCGCAGCATTTCTCGAGCACACTACAGCATCACGCGTGTTGGAAGAGACTACAGCTACTAACACGTAATCGGAATCGCGGAAATGGGAATGGGAAATAATCTGAGGAAAGCGAGAACACTGCACCCACCCACGTGATCTGTGTTGCCACATGTACATTTTAAAAGTTCAGTATCACATGCTTTTGAAGAATATCAGTTCTTGTAAAGTCATACTACCATTATTGTTCAAAGTTGCCGGTGGCCGATTAATTTTTTATGTTAAAAATAATGTAGTTTTGAGTACTACTTTCAAGTTCAAATATAGTTGTACAAAACTGACAACTTGGCTGTTGCCCTGTCTAGTACACAATGAATGGAAGTGAATTTCAGGGGCCAAAAAGATCTGCGATACTAAAGTAGAACTACTTCCTCTTTGTTTTATATAAACCCGACTTTAACTTTCAAATATCCTTGAAAGTTTCAAACCATGAATAGTAGCCTATATAAAGTGCAATGAATAATATTTTTTATTTATAATTAAAACAAAAGTTTGTATGGTGTCTTTCATAGCGTTGCGTTAAAACTGTTTTATTGTGCCTCCTCCTATATAGTCTGGTTGAATGCAAGATCGTTAGATGGCAGCGGTAGCGAGCTTGCTGCACGACCAGTCGGTTTCTATTTCCCGCCCATGCGCTGATTGAGGAGGAGGAGGAGGAGGAGGAGGATCTCCTCCCTCTCCGTTCATTTACTCCCTTTAAAACTCTGCTTCTTTCTCTAGCCGCTAGTGCGCTGTTGTCTATGTGTGCTAACTGTAGTAAAGGAGGAATGGATTGACTTTCCTCTACACAAACAATCACGCATCTTTCTCACAGTTTTCTAGCAACACATGAGCGCGCATCGTTTAAAACTCGATCAACCGAGGTTTTCTTATAGCTGTGAACTTAAAAATTATCGAATCTTCCTTGAATTTCAAGGCACATATTTTATTTGGTATTTACTTTCAAAAGAAGAAAAATGTGAGGAGGACGTTCCTTCCTTCCCTCCCCCGAGGAACCGCCACTGATATATATATATATATATATATATATATATATAAAGGTGTTGTAGCTTCCTTTGCCATTGCTTTCCCCCTTTTGACTTTCTACAGCAGCTCATATTACTACTAAATAGTACACCGCAAGTATTTGAAGCTGTCCACTTGTTCTATTGCCTCATGTAGAAATATGAAGATATTCTTTATTGTTTTTCCGATAACCGTAGTCTGCGTCTTGTTTGCATTTATCTTCATCCCGTACTGCTCACAACTGTCATTTAGTTCCAGTAGCATATCCCTTGTTATCATCTCCTAACAATAACGCCATATCATCAGCAAATCTTATGCACTTTATCCTATTTACTCTTACTATCACACCTCTCACGTTCTGAAAGCAGTTCTTCGCTAAATCCTCCAAATAGGCCTATATGTTGAAAAGGGTAGGTGATAAAGGGCATCCTTGCTGTACTCCTCTCCCTATTCGAATTTTAATACAAATCACATAACTGTAATGAAGAACACGTCTGCTTCTTACTACAGAATACTCTGAGTACTGCTGCCTCGCCCAGCAGAGCTATATATAGTGAGGACCACGTAAGAGCAGCTCCTAAAAGGCTAATTTGGCCGTCTCTTCAATGTTGCCAACTAATACCAGATATTACCAAAGAGGATAAAATCACAATATCATGTACAATGATAATGATAATAATAATAATAATAATAATAATAATAATAATAATAATAATAATAATAATAATAATAACAATAATAATAATAATAATATACTATTTACAATAACAATGTATTGCTTATTTACTACATCTCATGTTTATGTCAAATAATTTGTGAAAGAGTAGGCCTAGAGTATATTTTCCTCCTGGACTTTTTTTTTTTCTCGCTGTTATTTATACTCGTTTTAACATCTTCGGACATATCGCGAGTTAATCTTTGGTTGAAATCCGAAGGCCTGTGTACTATTGTTGAGACTGGTTCAATTGTTGTGAACTAGATGGCGACTGTATATGTATTACTAATTTGTTATGAATATGAGTTCGGTGATAAATGAGGCCATTGATATTCAGAGATGTTGTGGCCCGAATTTCCTGGCATTTGGCTTACGGTTGAGGAAAAACCCTGAAAAACCTCAACCAGGATATTCAACCCGGCCGGTCTGCGTAAGAGACCAGCATGCTGACCCCTACACCACAGAGGTGGTTTCTCCTGGACTTCTCGCACATTCTGTTGGAATTTAGTAGATTAATATGATCTAATATTAAAATGTAGCTACTATTTTGTCTGAAAGCATGAAATTGATTGCTTTGACTAAACATTTTACGATTCACGATTCACATTTATAGTATTAATTCTCATCATTAAACAGAAAATGAAGCAAACACGTGTGAAAAAATGTATGATTTGTCTATGCACTAAATGGCACAGGAGACTCGTTTAGACTAGTATAGGCCTTTCGTGTCCTTCAATTCTTTCTTTTTACCTGCCTGCCATAAATTTAATCGTAAAAAAAGGGGTCCCACTGCACTCAGCAGAAATATTTTAACTTCTTACGAAATAGCCTATCTTCCCTTACAGTAATACAAAAGTACAACTTATTAGCGATGGCAATGGAGATACGAGTATATGAGCGTCAAGCGATTATTTTGAAAAATCATATCTCGAAAACTAGGCCTTCTCCGGATGTATAAATTTATAGGGATGTTTCTTATTTAATATGGAACATATGGGGAAAAATTCGTTGTGAAAATCCATTATCACTCGGTGAGCCTTCCCTGTTAGTCTCTACCTAGGTCTTAAAATAATGGCAAAGCGTTCACTATGATAAAAATGTACATTCTTCAGTTAGAAAATAATAATATAAATACATGTTAGAGTCTTATTAATAACTATATAATTTTGTTTTCGAAAGAGTTGAATTGAATTACATTCACACAATATGTCCTTAATCATTGTTTTGGTTATAGTTACAAATACTACTGCCGCTGCAGCTGCTATTACAACTCTGCAAATATTATTGTCATAAATGTAACCTTTTTCATATCGTTATTAAATATTCAGAATATAATCTAAATAAATGTTAAGTTGTAGTGTTTCTGAAAATGCGTTGCATTACATCAGTACCAAGTAATGCCGTAGCTCAGTCGAAAGAACGTCGGAATTTAGCTATCAACGTCTGAGGTTCAAATCCTCATCACTCCTTTTCATTTTATTGTGTTACAGGATAGTATAATATTGTAATATAAGAATAAAATACGAACACTCTTATTATGCAGTTTATTGTTCCAAACCTAACATTAAATTTATATTATTTATATCGCTAAAGAACGGTAACAGAATATAAATGTTAACTTGAATATTATTTATATTGCTAAAGAACTATAACAGAATATAAATGATAACTTTAATATTATTTATATGGCTAAAGAATAATAACAAAATAAAACGATAACTTGAACAAGGCTCGAACTCACAGTCTTTCAATCATTAAGCGAGAACTCTACCGCTCTCTACGAGACGCAGATATCGTATGATTCCTGCTTAGACACCATAGTTCCGAAACTGCTTCAAATGTGCATCTTGCCAGTGGGCAATATCCATAAACAAGTGTCAAGTTATTTTATTTTATTTTTGTTTTTCCTTTCTCCGTTCTTGTTATTCTCTACTATAATGTAAGTTATTTATATACAATAAAGTTTACTAAATTAAAAAAAAAGTGCATTTACAAGTCCATGCATCGTGTAACATCACCTTGATCCGAAGTGGACTTAGAATAGGCTATATTCGCTGTTTACGAGTGCGGTCACAATTTTTTTGTCAGCTGTATAAGTTCCCCACTCTTGCCCTTCCTCTTTTGAAGGACCCTTTAAGAGTTTCTCTCGGCGCTACTTCGGCCGAATCCAAGTAGGTCTATATGCTTGTTAAAAACATTTTCTCCTATCTAAACTGACAGCATATTGCGCTTTCACATAGTTTCTATAAAATGGTCTAAAAATTCATGAGATTAATATTAGTTTTAATGCCTTAAACTTTCTACGGAGACGTGCACCTTCGCGCCCTTATGACAAACTGCTTCTGTTAAAGAGGCAGACACATTGGGACTAAACTACACCAAGCTGACGTAACCCTCCTCTAATTGTACAATATTTAAATGTATAACGGTTATACTCAAAGGCGAATTTGTTGAACGTGTAAGGTAGGCCTAAGAGAAATTCCAGGAGATTTTTTATTTATATGTATAAAATGTAAAAAAACTGTTAATCTTTCAGACACGTGACTTTGACTGGGATTCCAAGATGAAGGGATTGCTGCTTAGTTCCTTTTTCTATGGATACATCATTACACAAATCCCTGGTGGCTGGTTGGCTGCTCGAATTGGAGGCAACAGAGTATACGGTATAGGCATTGCTGTGACGGCCGTCTTCACTATCCTAACTCCACCGCTGGCAAACATCAGTGTATATCTATTTCTGGCGATCAGGATAATAGAAGGACTGTTTGAGGTAAAAGAAAGCTACAGTTATTCTGTTGCATGTCTTTCTCTGAAATATATCTAGTGATGTAAAAAAAATGTTTTAATCCGTTTAAATCCATATACATCTGTTTTTATGGGTTTAAGGCCCTGTTTACTAGGATTAATTGGATTTATTTAATGCAACCCGAACATCATGTATGCCATCCATTTTGCATGTGCATCCGGGCGTTTTACTTCTGTTTGCTAGGCGCTTGTGTATACTGAGTGTTCATTTCAAAGTGTGTCATGATATCACTGTTGTGAGTCAGCGATTTGAAGCGAGTTTCAGCTTTTATGTCAGAGAAGTTGCCTATTATTCAAGGCGTTCAATCTGAACTTGAGAAGTGTACGCAGAGCGGGTAGAAGAGAAAGTGACGATACTTCCACTAGTCCAGCGGTTCGTCGCAGAGCGGCGCTCGCTCTGCTTTCTGTTCTCAGTTTCAGGAGCGCTATTCGAGTCAATGCAGATGTTTTTAAAATACCCACTAGATAAAAGTATATTATAGCTTATCACAATATTTTACTTATTTAAAAAATGTAATACTACTACATTAACTACTCTTGAGTTATATCATACACTCCTGAATCGTAAATACGAGTATAATAATCAACAGTAAACTGGAACATTCTGTCAGCTTCAGAGAGAAGAACGCAAAAAAAAGTACAGCTTCGCAAAACTGAACATTTTTGTGTTGTTGTAAGTACATTTTGACACAAAATTATAGTTTTCGATGTACAAGAAAGTATAATATAATATATCAAATGGGACATTATATTTTCATCAATACTTTTTTATTACTGCCAGAGCGGGTAGAAGACGTTACTTCCTCTAGTTCAGTGGAACGTAGCCGAGTGGCGCTAGCCCTGTTTTCACTGCCCAGTTTCAGGATCGCTATTCAAGTGAATGCAAAAGGTTTTTAAAAATAACCCATTAGATAAGAATGTATTGTAAAGTACTTAGTTACAATACTTTACTTCTTTAAAATGTAATATTACTACATGAACAAATTGTGAGTTATATAACCCAACCCTGAATAGTAAATATAATAATTAACCGAAAAATGGAACATTGTGCCGGCTTCAGCCAGAAATATGCAAGAAAAAAAAGTACAGCATCGCAAAACTGAAAATTTTTAGGGCATTATAAAGTACACATTGACATGAAATTATAGTTTTTATACACAAGAAAGAATGTAATATAATAAAGGAGACACTTTATTTTCACCAATAGTTTTTATCTACTATTTAGTCATTAGTTTCAGTTGTATCTGGTTTATACGTAATTCAGGGGAACAAAAAATATTACGTGCAACTTAGACTCATAAATTAAGCTTCGATATTATATCTATGCTAATGTAAGTTTTGATCTTTTGAAATACCTAGGTTATTTTGTGTTTGTAAAATTAAAACAATTTGGTAGCACTGTATTAAGTAGCTGTATGCTACTTATTGGAGAATATTAAATTAACGACTTTTCCATGAGGTCTATTACTTTCTCATATGCTCGATTAGAAATCTCTTATGATGTGGAAACGTAATAAACAAATGTAATAAAATTGTAAACCAGATTAAGTTCTAGCCTAGATGCAAAGTATAATTATATTGTATTTTTGTACGGCAACATTCCACAACATAAATCAAATGCTCCGTGTCCATGTTGACCGTCCAAGTTAATGTCAACAAATACGTCTTAACCCTCTCCCCATATCCCGACAGTAAGAAAAAACTCACCTCAGTACGTGTTTCCAAACAGTTCACATTCCTGCTATTACCGGCATTACCGTACGTATCGGTACGTACTCTTCAGAATGAACGCCGTAAGTGTAGGAAGATTGAATTCTCTAGGCTCATTGGCTAGCCACATGACGGCATACAGCGAGCCATGACACACTTTGAACTGAACACACAGTACTACTGGCCGCTAGCTCGTCTTGTTTGTACCTGGGTACACAAATACCAGAGATCGTGGGGACTCTGACAAATACATAATACAGCTGGAGCTGATGGATCAGTTCAGTGTGGAGCTTGTAGTCCATAGCCACTCGTGTCGTGATAATGTACTTAGTAAGTTCGTGGGTAGGCCTACAATGAGACCTCGTTCAAGATTAAGGCTGGCCGTCCACTGGAACCGAATTCGGCCGAATAACAACTCGGCCGTTTACGGTCGTACACGGCCGAATGATCCCACAACAAGAGAATGCATTGGTGCGCGTCCATTACACTCGCCCTATTCGGCCGTTTGCGGCCGAAGACGACCGAATGACGGTTCGATCCAATTCAGATGGGATTTTCCGGTCTCATTCGGCCGAACAGAGCGACACGTGGTGGCTGTTTCCGAAAAATTAATTAGTTCTTGTATTTTTTTTTTTTGTTCATTCAACAAGTGAAATAAAATTTTTAAGGCTTAATCAATTATTATTCATGTACTATTTACCTTAAGATCACTGGCAAACGTTTCTTAGGTGGTACAACTTCTCTGAAATTTGACCATTTTGCGATTGATGGACGAATTACATTTAGAATATATTGAAATGTATCAACATTCATCCGATAGTAATCGAAAAACTTAGCACTATCTTCTAGAAGTTTATTGTGTAGGTGTAGATGATGAAACTTACCCAGGCGACACCTTTCTCTAAGCATCGGATATACCCCATATTTTCGTCGTTTCGCCCTCCGTCTCCTCATAAGGTAGGGATTGTCCAATAATAGTAACATGTCCTCCACATTCATTCATTCTAATAATAATAATAATAATAATAATAATAATAATAATAATAATAATAATAATAAGCATAAGGAAATTAATAGAACAATGGAAGGAGTCCATAATTTGACCTATTTTTAAGAAGGGAATGTATGTATGTATGTATGTATGTATGTATGTATGTATGTATGTATGTATTAAGTATAAGCATGTAGCACGAGGACATATAACTGGTAATTGACGGCCGAAGCGTCGGCTCCAGTGGACGATCGATCGGCTCTTCTGCCGGTCGTCCGGTATTCGGCCGTATACGGCCTAACAAATATTCGGCCGTTCACGGTGCCAGTGGACGGCTAGGCTTAGAGTCATTTTGAAACAGCAGTCTGTGAAAGAAATACAAAGGTAAAAGCCATATGTAAATATTACAGTAAAGAATACCAATCCATAATGGCATCTCGTTTACGATAGCATGTCCTCGGTCCGTGAAAAGGGAAGCTGAAAATGTGAGTAAAACAGCAACCAAGTAAATGTATGAACTCTTTTCATGAAATCTTCTTCCTTCAGATCCAATACCGTCAGACTCATTATCAACTTCTACAACTCCGCTATTCTAATGCTTTCTACTTCATTCTCAGCATTACCGGTGCCTGTTTCATCTACATCTGTGACTATATCTTCACATATTCTGTCGTCACAAATTCTACAGACATCATCGCAACAACACCTAATAAGTAACAATGAATTAGACGAACTCATTGCTAGAGCGATGTATGCCTTAACAATGCCTTTATGTATGATGAAGTCTCAATAATGGAAAAACGTTTTCCATCAACTTCGATCCGGATATGAACCTCTTAGTCGTCAAGTTATTGGCGAGAAGCTTAATACAATAGTTTGAAAGGAGTTACTCTAAAGAAAGATACAAGAAACCCATTCCTTCGCTTTAATATGGATGGTTTGAGTGATGCAACAAGACGCAAAGTTATGAACTTTATTGTAACAACACCAGAACCAGTATTTTTAAAAACCATAGGTCCCGATGAACAGAAAGAAACCAGTGTGTTTATCGCTGAAAATATGATTACTGTGACTATTATACTTTTATTACGTCATATTACTTTTGACCAATAAATGCGAAAGGGCATGTTTCAACCAATCACGGCAGTTTATCCTACAATTTTATCACTTCCCTAGTATGTGTAAGGTTACCATGAGAAGAAATTCTATAGGAGGACATTGAATCTAAAATGAGAGGACATTGCTGAAAAAAAGGAGGACTTTTAAAAAATTGATATGAACAAAATTAAAGATAAAAACAATGGCTCATCTTAGTTAGTTCTCTCATTAGCCTAGCCGTCCACTGGCACCGTGAACGGCCGAATATTTGTTAGGCCGTATACGGCCGAATGCCGGACAACCGGCAGAAGAGCCGATCGATCGTCCACTGGAGCCGACACTTCGGCCGTCAATTAACAGTTGTATGTCCTCGTGCTATATGCTTATACTACATACATACATACATACATACATACATACATACATACATACATACATACATACATACATACAGAGGCTACATATACAGCCACCGGCGAGGCTCAGTCGGTTAAGGCGCTTGCCTGCCGGTCTGAAGTTGCACTCGAGCGCGGGTTCGATCCTCGCTTGGGCTGGTTACCTGGTTGGGCTTTTTCCGAGGTTTTCCCCAACCGTAAGTTGAATGCCAGGTAATCTATGGCGAATCCTCGGCTTATCTCGCCAAATATCATCTCGCTATCACCAATGTCATCGACGCTAATAACCTCGTAGTTGATATAGCGTCGTTAAATAACCAACTAAAAAGTACATACATATATACAAATGACTTTTAAGGAACCCACAGGTTCATTATCGCTATCACATAAGCCCGCCGTCGGTCCCTATCCTGTGCAAGATTAATCCAGTCTTTATCATCAAATCCCACGTCCCTCAAATCCTTTAATATTATCTTCCCATCTACGTCTCGGCCTCCCCAAAGGTCTTTTTCCCTCCGGCCTCCCAACTAGCACTCTGTATGCATTTCTGGATTCGCCCATACGTGCTACATGCCCTGCCCATCTCAAACGTCTGGATTTAATGTTCCTAATTATGTCAGGTAAGGACTACAGCGTGCAGTTCTGCGTTGTGTAACTATCTCCATTTTCCTGTAACTTCATCCCTCTTAGTCCCAAATATTTTCCTAAGAACATTATTCTCAAACACCCTTAACCTCTGTTCCTTTTTCAAAGTGAGAGTTCAAGTTTCACAACCATACAGAACAACCGGTAATATAACTACCTGATATATATATTCTAAGTTTCAGATTTTTTGAGAGTAGAATGGATGACAAAAGCTTCTCAACCGAATAATAACAGGCATTTCCCATATTTATTCTACGTTTAATTACCTCCGGAGTGTCATTTATATTTTTTACTGTTGATCCAAGATATTTGAATTTTTCCACTTCTTCGAAGGATAAATCTCCAATTTTTATATTAATCCATTTCGTACAAAATTCTGGTCACGATACATATATACTTTGTATTTTCGGGATTTACTTTCAAATCTATCACTTTACTTGCTTCAAGTAAAATTTCCGTGTTGTCCCTAATCGTTAGAGGATTTTCTCTTAACATATTCAAGTCATCCGCTTAGACAAGAAGCTGATGTAACCCTTTCAATTCCAAACCCTCTCTGTTATCAGAACTTTCCTAACGGCGTATATGGACTCTACTGTAAGTTTCACTGAGACACATTTTAATTAATCGAACTAGTTTCTTGGGAATACCAAATTCGATAAGAATATTATATAAAACTTCTCCCTTAACCGAGTTATATGCCTTTTTTAAATCTACGAATAACTGATGCACTGTACCCTTATACTCCCATTTTTTCTCCACTATCTGTCGAATACAAAGAATCTAATCAATAGTCGATCTATTAGTCTAAAACCGCAATGTTGATCCCCAATAATTTCATCTACATATGGAGTTAACTTTCTCAAAAGAATATTGGACAAAATTTTGTACGACGTTAACAAAGGTGGTATTCCTCGAAAGTTACTACAGTTAGTCTCGTCCCCTTTTTAAAAATAGGTCAAATTATGGACTCTTTCCATTGTTCTGGTACAATTTCCTTCTGCTTATTATTATTATTATTATTATTATTATTATTATTATTATTATTATTATTATTAGAATGAATGTGGAGGACATGTTACTATTATTGGACAATCCCTACCTTATGAGGAGACGGAGGACGAAACAACGAAAATATAGGGTATATCTGATACTCAGAGAAAGGTGTCGCCTGGGTAAGTTTCTTCATCTACACCTACACAATAAACTTCTAGAAGATAGTGCGAAGTTTTCCGATGACTATCGGATGAATGTTGATACATTTCAATATATTTTAAATGTAATTCGTCCATCAATCTCAAAATGGTCAAATTTCAGAGAAGTTGTACCACCTGAGAAACGTTTGTCAGTGATATTAAAGTAAGTAGTACATGAATAATAATTGATTAAGCCTTAAAAATTTTATTTCACTTGTTTAATGAAAAAAAAAAAAATACAAGATCTAATTAATTTTTCGGCGTTCATGGCGAAATTTATGGAAACAGTGACCACGTGTTGCTCTGTTCGGCCGAATGAGATCGGAAAATTCCATCTGAATTGGATCCAATCGTCATTCGACCGTCTTCGGCCGCAAACGGCCGAAAAGGGCGTGCGTAATGGACGCGCGCCAATGCATTCTCTTGTTGTGGGATCATTCGGCCGTGTACGACTGTAAACGGCCTAGTTGTTATTCGGCCGAATTCGGTTCCAGTGGACAGCCAGCCTTACTTGCTGGATCAGTATTACATCTGTACCCTACTTATCGATGGAGCCCACTTTGTGCACAAGAGTCTGAAGAGACAAACTTATATCTTGTAACAAGTAATAATGGAACTGTTCACAGGACATGTCCTTGAAATTATATTTCACCATGATGATACCTTTAACTGTCTCCGTTAGCATTCGATTTCGTTCGTTTGTCCATTGAGCAGATATTAGGGAAAAATAATACTGTCTCAACACTTCCATTGTGACTTGGGATAAATAAATAGAATTGACATATTTTTAAGAGTTCTGAGAAAGTTTCAGTGCTCGCAGAAGTATTGGAATTGAAGAATTTACACTATTGTTTATCTAAAGTTAAATCTTTGTCAAAATTAACTTGATTGAAATAAAAAACTAAAGATTATATACAATGGAAAAAAAAAGTAAAACCCGAATTTCTCCATACATTTTAACCAACTCATAACATATTTTCAACACAACTCTATTCATCAACACTCAACTCTTAAAATAAACATTAAAAATTACGGAGCAAGAAAAAAAAAAACTGAAGCGTTGGCCATTAGTGTATAATGAAATTATCTCTTCTGGGTACATCTTTGTACATTGCAGAATAAAATTGATAAAATAGCTCAGAATCATGAATAGTGATATTTTTAAAGTGTAAGAATTCAATGCATGTTAATAGCTCATCATATTTTATGTTTTTTTTTATGTGCTCCAGCTTCAACCATTGAAAACAGTTAAATTCTTTCATAGGTTTTCACCATTTGTTTAGATATTCTATGCATAATATCGTACGTTATTCAATACTGCATTCGTATTAATTATAGTTGAAATGCGAAATGCTGGACATTTCAAATTTTTTTAAAATGCCTGGTGGACAGGATAAAATGATTAAGAAAGAGGACATGTCCTCTTTTTGCCGGACGGATGGTAATCCTAAGTATGTGTTTATTTTTATCACTTCCCTAGCATTTGTTTCTTTATTTGCCAACATTAAAAACTGCAAATTCTTTATGGTACCTGTACTATAAAAGAAACTTTGCGATCGTCATATGTTTCCTGCATAGGCAGTCAACTGAAAATGGCGGCTCTGTTCAAATGTTTTGGTGAAGCTAACATTAGTGAAATATAATTTTAGTAAGTCAGTTAATACTTTATTGTATTAGAGTAGATCCTACTTTATTTCTTCTAATCTTTATGTACTTTCTTTTAATCTTGTAATTCGAGTTTTGATTTTCTCATAGTAATTTCATTGTAATATTTGTACAGATATGAGATATATGTATAAATTATTTAATAAAGAAATGAAAAAAAAAATCGTTAATAATACAATACACAAATTAAATTAAATTTATTTCACTTTCGACTTATTCACAATCCTTACCAATAAGAAGCAATTTCTTAAAAATCTTATACCGGTATCACAATAACACCCAACCGAGATCATAAACGTTTCAGGCAATTACAGGGATCCTGTGAATCCCTTGTAACTTTGACTAGGCCTATTAAGCCTATTTCACAGTTATCCATGCATATTGTGTATTGTAGGCCTATTGTTATTTTTTATAATTAATGCGTACCGGTATTATTATTCTTATTTAAAAGCTTTCCCAGTATTCAAATAAACCTCTCAAGGCATTACTTTCTAGGCCTATCTGAAAAATTAATTCGTCATGGCCCCCATTGCAATAAAACCTAGATACATCACTATAATGAACTTTATTATTTAAGAAAAGTTGTTGTTTTCTAATGCCAGGCGTTTGACAATAAAGTCATTTGACCTCTTGCACTCCAATATTTTTCGAAGATGTTATCATGACCAGCCACTGAAGCACAGATTTTGAGGTGTTCCGAATCCATTTCTTGGTTTGAGTTGCACAATGGGCAGTTAGAGGACTGATATATTCCAATTCTATGTAGGTGTTTGGCCAAACAATCATGGCCTGTTGCCAATCTAAATGCAGCTACAGACGATTTTCGTGGTAAATCGGGAATTAACTGTGGATTTTGATGCAGAGAGTTCCATTTTTTCCCTTGAGATTGTGTTATCAAATTTTGTTTGTTGAAGTCTAAGTATGTAGATTTAATAAATCTTTTCACAGAGTAATACGTAGATTTAGTAACAAGTCTGTAAATAGCAGTGCTGCCCTTCTTTGCTAAAGCATTTCAAGGATTGTGGATTTAAGAAAAGTAATTGGTTACCCATAGCAGAAAAGGAAATCGAAGAAGGAGAGTGATAATAACGGGATAATGTTTGAAAGTCAATTAATAATGTCAAGTTTACTGGAGATTATAATTATCAGACAGGCTAAAGAACTGGCTTCAGTAAATTAACAAGTTGGAATATCATAGAATAAAACAACTTTCTTACATCTCTAATGCTACAGATAGAAGAAATTTGGGACAACTCTGAAGGAGATATAGATATCAGATTTAATGTAACATCTTTCTTCTTTTAGATAATCTATTATTATTATTATTATTATTATTATTATTATTATTATTATTATTATTATTATTATTATTATTATTATTATTATTATTATTATTATTGTTGACTATATAGGCTAATTATATTTTCTCTTTTAGGGCGTTACATATCCTTGTATCCATGGAGTATGGGCAAGATGGGCACCACCACTGGAACGAAGTAAATTGGCCACATTGGCATTTTCTGGAAGTTATGTGGGCACCGTAGTGTCACTCCCAGTTTCAGGAATTCTGGCTGAGGAGATTGGCTGGCCTTCTGTCTTCTACGTTTTCGGTAGATTTCAGTTTAGTCATAGTGAATTAGCAATTGAAGAGTCCACTGCAAGAATAATGGATGTCACTTTCTTGTCGAAAATGAACCAAGACTGTCAATGCATAGCTTAAGACATATAGAATGTACATAGAGAGTTATATGGCATTAACATTGATAGTCATTGTCCAGTAATGATCCGAAAATCACAGTTAAGCTTTGAGCACTAAGCATTTCAAACTTTCAATTGCTTCTCCTGAAAAATATATTCCAAATGACATCCATCATTCTTGCAGTGGACTCTTCAATTGTAAATAGGCCTAATATAATATAATATTTATGTAGATATCTGCTGTATATTGGATACAGTTTTTCACAATCACATTCTTGTCAACCGATATAAACTATCTCACAATCAGGAATAACACTGATATGTCGTCCAAAAAGTAATTTTGTGGTAAGTAAAGTACGGAGTAGGTCCCTAAATAGTAGAAAAAATACTGGAAATGTTGACCTGCAGTTTTTACACACTTTGTGCACTTAAAACATCCTGTCATTTTTCTTCTCTTCTATTAAACGATGGAAATTTCTCACATTATTTTCAGATCTTCACGTAGAATGCCTATTTAATTAGTATATTCTTCAAGAAAATGCGAAAATTCGTATTTATTTTCTTCTGTAGTAGGTACTACGAATAAACTCAAATTTTGTTAACATTTTTTAAGGCAGCTTCTAGTCCATTTGTGAGGTAGGTACGTTTGTAAGATTACATGATGATTTTATTTTTATAATTTTCTCATTCATTTTTCTTATAGGAACGATCGGGATAATATGGTTTATTATATGGTGGATAATTGTAAAAAGTGGACCGGAAGAAGATCCAAAAATATCGCCTCAAGAGCTGAAATATATTCAAGAATCACTGGGTACTTCATCTTCATCACAAAAGGTAATGTGCATGGTGCAAGATCAAATCAGGAAAGATCTTCTGTAATGACAATAACAATAAGGACGACAATGATAATCATAATGATAAAGTATAATTATTATTTTCTTCATGACTGTTTGATTGCCTTGTGTAATGTGTCAAGGAAGAGCTATGAAGAAAGAACAGGAGGGTATTATAATAAAATAGCAAAGCTAATAAAGTTTTAAAATAATGTAATATCAAGCACTGAAAAATTAAATTCAGAATACTTGAAAGTAGAAGAAAATTACTCTTTTCGTTTCATTTTGTCTGCTACAAGAATGGTAAAAAGTCACTTAAAACACAATTGTAAAAAAAAAAAATACATTTTACAACAAACGTTCCAGTGGCAGCTGATTGGCCTTGGTCACTGTCTTAATTAAATAAACTCAAATGTTATGTTTTTATATACGTAACATATTACTATGTAAGCCACCGGCGTGGCTCAGTCGGCTAAGGCGCTTGCCTGCCAGACTGAAGTTGCGATCGGGCGTGGGTTCGATTCCCGCCTGGGCTGATTACCTGGTTGGGTTTTTTCCGAGCTTTTCCCCAACCGTACGGTGAATGCCAGGTAATGTATGGCGAATCCTCGGCCTCATCTCGCCATCACGAATCTCATCGACGCTAAATAACCTCGTAGTTGATACAGCGTCGTTAAATAACCAACTTAAATAAAAAAATATATATATTACTATGTATTTGAATGGTGCATGTAATATTGTAGAAGTATTTGAAAACTTTGTGATGTATATAGACCTGTCTAGCAGTAAAATTTGTCCCTGAGGCCAGAAATCTTCTGGCCGGGTCTGGCTTCTACATTTCGCGGGTTTTGAGACTGCACTTGAAATGCTGCAACTGAGGCTCAATTCCTCTGGCCTGGCCAGTGTCCACCCACCCACCCTCCCACCCACCCACCCACCCACCCACCCACCATTCTCTCTGTCCCATAGACCAGTCTCTTGTCAATGGTCTTCTGAAAAGTGAGAAGGGTTGCAGAGGAGGAAGTTACAGAAGCAGTGATGGCTGGTCTTCCTAAATAAGATGCAAATATAATAAAAATCCTCACTGTCTGCCAGGCGAGAGCCCACACTTTCTCTTGCGTCTCAGTTTATGACTTGTGGAAGGGTGTTGTACTATTGTCAGTACTTCACAACTTGTACAGTACAGTACTGAGTGCGGTTCAGTGTTATTGTGTATTCTGGGAAAATGGAAACTGAAACAGATGCGAGCAATAGTGATGATATAATTAAGTCATTGTTAAGAGTATCCTTTTTCGAGAGAAAATAATATTTAATGAGGGGAAGTTTTAAATAGAGACATCACTGGCAATTTTTCAGAAAGGTAATTTTAAAACGCTGACTTTCAATGTGTCCTGATACGACTAACATAAATTAAGGGTACACGGGAATATCGATCAAGGTCCATTTTAGAAAGTTTCGAGAAAAACGACTTTTAAAGTTTAATTACTTAATGCTTTGTTATGTGTGTATTTAATAGAAACTGACGTAGTGGAATGTCAAGAACGATGATTTCTTATTACTAGATAGACCACATGATAGTACTTCCTTTCCACTATAAGATGGCATTATTAACTCAATTTCGATTTTTGTTGGACCTTGATCGTTTTTCCCGTGTACCCTTCAAATGGTTATGTGGTATGCGAAGGGGCACAGAGTCAACCTGTTGTATAAATAGCAACTTATTTGGTGAGTCACATTTTATTATTTGTCATTAATATTAATAATAATAATAATAATAATAATAGTAATAATAATAATAATAATAATAATAATAATAATAATTATACCATCAATAATAAACATTCTGTATAGAAGGCAGACCTACTTAAACTAGTTACATCAGGCCTCACCGAGGATTTCTGCCACTGGCCGCTACTGAAACATTCTATCAGAAATGAATAATAAAACAGCTACCAGTATGTTACAGACATTCCACATTACAAGAAGATCCCTTGATCTTGGCTGAAAGTCTAAATGACATGAAGATGATGATGATGATGATGATGATGATGTTGATGATGATAATGATGATGATGATGATGATGATGATGATGATGTCTTTTCCTGGCCTGTGTAGTGCATTAACGCCTTTATTTTTATCTATACTAATAATAAATCTGTAGCCAAAATTTTTCTGGTAATTTTCGATTTTCTAAAAATAATTGGTGTTAACATGTATAATTAACCATCCTGAAACCGAAAATCGCCTTTTTTAAATTTTTGTTTGTATGTCTGTCTGTCTGTCTGTCTGTCTATCTGTCTGTCTGTCTGTCTGTATGTTTGTTACCTTTTCACGCGATAATGGCTGAACGGATTTCGATGAAAATTGGAATATAAATTAAGTTCGTTGTAACTTAGATTTTAGGCTATATGGCATTCAAAATACGTTATTTAAAAGGGGGGTTATAAGGGGGCCTGAATTAAATAAATCGAAATATCTCGCTTATTATTGATTTTTGTGAAAAATGTTACATAACAAAAGTTTCTTTAAAACTGATTTCTGATAAGTATTATTCTTTGAAAAAGTTTGATAGGACTGATATTTAATGAGATAAATGAGTTTTAAAATTAAAATAATTGCCATCTAAGGCGGTGTATTGAAATAAAAAACAAATGACTTCGTCTATAAGGGGCCTTGGACACAACAATCGAAAGCTATGAAACATAGCCTACAGACAATGTTTCTGTGTTTGTATGAAGTAATATAGGAAGCTAAATTAACCAATTTGTATAATTACTTATTATATTCATCATTGGAAAGTGTAGTTTCTCTGGATGGACATAATGCTATAATGTTATTACAGTAACTTGTGAGTGAATTGAGGACAGGTAAGATTAAAATAGCTTCTTATGCACAGAAAACTTGATAGTTATTGTGTATATTCATTTCCTGTATTTCTTAAAATAATGTTTATGAACATATTCATTTTTATCTCAGAGAATTAACAAACAACGAGAGTGTATTGATTTAGTATGCAGTAATAGTACAGTACGTTAGCTTAGCAATCCATTATTTTATAATTCAAATTTTAACTATGCTCAATTGAATCGTGTTAAAATACATAAAATATATATCCAATAAATGCAATGCAAAAAAATTGGGTAATGAGCCAAGCAGATTATGTTGCGCTGTTGTAAAAGCTGTTCCTCCTGAGATTCAAGAGCTCCCACAACAAATTAAAAACTTTCTAATTCGAGTACATCCGTTATCAACACACTTTTTACATAATATAATATAATATAATATAATATAATATAATATAATATAATATAATATAATATAATATAATCGTCGGTCCAGTGCCATAACCACGACTGTGCAAAATTTCGCATTTTCACCTAAGTGCACTTTCTGAGTCTGTATGGTGTGTAGATTCTTATGCCAAAGTCACTTAAGTGTATGATCATTCAATTCCGAGTTATTCGCACTTCTTAAAACACTTATGTACTTCCAGAAGAAAATGTACAATGCCAAATCAGCGAATGTGGCACATTCGTGATTTTGGCACCAGGCACACAACAAATTAATAAGACAGTATTAACGAATGTGCTACATTCATGATTTTGGCATTGGACTTGTAACAATGGAGCACATTCATTCATTTATGTATTTTTACATTTTATTATCAGAAACAATGTGTGTGGTGCTATGTTGATTCCGTAATTATGTCATTAGTATTGTTGCACGTATTTCCAACAAATATACCATTAGTTTTTACATTTTAGTACCGGTACAACTCGTTTGACTAATAAGGCTCAAAATGGAGTTAAGGAGAGATGCAAAATGTGTGATTTAGACCTTCGTTGGTATTAAGAAATTCAGACAGGTTATCAATGATTACAATGTTACTCTATCTTTTTAAAAATACATGCATGCATGTCGAATATAAGCTTCACATGGAAAAAGGAACTCTACACGAGAGGCTAGGGATGAATACAAAGCATTATCTTGTCAAGATCAGAAATACTCTTCTTCAATTTTGAACTACAAACAGTCTTAAATACACCAAAGGGACAGGCAGATCCAATATTTTACCTCCATAAATTGGCTGTTTATAATCTGGGGATATACAATTTGGAAATCACGGTACAAAGTGTTACATCTGTGTTAAGACTCAACGTAAAAGTGGGACAGTAGAAATTTCTCCCTGTGTTTATAACTATGTGATGTCTCACCCAGTAATCATAATGTCAGACAGTCATAGGAAACAACAAAATAATTCTATCTTCATTGGTATGTGCATTCTTTTCCTTTACAAACCAAAGATCACAGATTTTTTCAGATAGATATATCGAAATTGAATGTGATTATATACATTCCAAGATAGATAAGAAATCAAACAATTTCCAGTTTAGTCCTAAAGGATGGGCAAAACTGATTTGTATTATCCAAAAAAACCTTCACCGTTTCTTCTTCTTCTTCTTCTTCTTCTTCTTCTTCTTCTTCATGAGACTTTGATAGCTTAAAGTCATTTTCGTAAGAAAGACTTTAAAACAACATTCCATGAAGAAATGTTCGTTGGTTGCAGTGTCTAAGAACGGAACCAAGACAAATATTTTTAAAGATAAATCCAGATCTGATTTCCATCAAGTCAATCTGAAGAGATCAAGCGGCAGGCCAAGTGATGGTCCACTCCCAAAAAGTCTACAGTGCAGATTTGTCCATTGCTGAAGCCAAATTCCAGGATCTCAAAATAATGTGTGATGATCTTACCTATACTGAGGGAGTACCATGGATCTTGCAACTCATTGAAATACAACAGAAACATTCGTGATGACTTACCTGAACTTTATGCAGATGAGGACTCTAAGTATGAATAGTGATTGTGTTCTTTCATATTTCTCAGTTGAACAAAAGAGTATTTTTCCGGTGTATGTACCAATAACAGAATTCTTTAGAAAGTAAGAATGAAGAGAAAAATTCCTATAAAATTAATTTCATAATAATAAATAAGTCCTCCCATTATCCTTGAAAATACTTGAAAACCATTAATTTCACAATTAGTTTATTAAGTCAGCAAACAGCACTTCAAACATTCTGCAATTCTGCCATGCCAAAAAGAACTAATACGAACAATTATTTAAGGGATTTGAAAGGCATGTTGGTCCGACAAGTTAACAAATTTAAAGAAATAAATATCAAAAGTCCTTCAATAACTGTCTATTCAAAATACAAAATATTACATAGGTTACATGAACGTATCTTTGACTAGCGCTTTTGCTATTATAATAGCATCTTCAGGTCAGACTTGCGTGATGTTAAGCTTTTCATATAAAGACGTAGATGGACAAGTAACATCGAAATGTGTCAAGGTACATGACGTAAGAATATAAAAGTACAATGATAAGAAAAACAAGTAAAATTTGACTTATGAACAGTCGAATATATATATGTATGATA